>NC_091094.1:29725000-29887412 GCF_024713975.1 Paralichthys olivaceus | reverse complement strand
TAGTTTTTTGCGTCCTCTGCATCCCCTGTGTGTAAGTATCAAGATTTCAGCCGGAATATCATTGTCCGTGGTCACCGAAGGTCGCTTGCTCTCTCCAACTCCACGCAGGGAAAGACCGCGTCTCTAAATGCAGGAGTCACGTGAAAGGTCCCGCTGACCACCTTGATCTGACCCGACCGCGCGCGCACACACACACACACACACACACACACACACACACACACACACACACACACACACACGTGAGAGAGAGATAAGTTTCATTTGTGTGTGTCGTGGAGGCGTTGTCTTTCCCTGTGTGGCAGGAAAGGTGCAAAGGTAAGATCTTTCTTGTTTTAAATTTTTAATAACGTTATACGGCTAGAAGGCAGCAGGGGCAGACAGGTCCCTTTCAGGTAATGCAATAACTTTATTACAGTTTCCCTTTTTCCAAATTAACAACTGAGACGATCCCTCATGCGATTAGTTTATCATTACTACCACGGCCATTTTGTACGCTACTTCAACTCTTCTTTTATGGGGTGCAGTTTGTTAAGCAGCTCACGCTGAAAATAACAGCAACATTTTGTCACATTTAGCTTCAAACCATGTTTAAAAAACTTGTGTGAATTTTTGAGAGTCACTTTTGCACATTTACAACAATATTTGTCAACTTAGAGATATTTTAAATATTTAAATCCAAATGTTAAATCTAAATGTTAAATCTAAATGTTTCGGGTGAAACTAAATATTTAACTAATATGCAAATTCAAATGCCGGGTAACAGGAAGTACCAAAATAAAAGCTCGAGGAGGTCAGAGTGTGTTTATAGTGGTAAATAACGAATAAAACCCATCTTATCCGGGGAAATGGACTCTTGGACATGGAATATCGTGTTAATAACTACATAAAATAACAAACACGTTTGGAGAAACTTTATTTGAAGAGTACTTTGAGTTTTTAGTGTCACTTTTATGAGACGATTCACGATATTCCATGTCCACGAGTGTTTATTTGTATAGCAGAGAGACAGAGAGAAGTGCTCTGTGGATGATGGGAGTTTCCCCAGCAGTCTAGACCTATAGCAGCTTAAGGGATGGTTCAGGACTCACCTGATCCAGCCAGGCTTTATCAAAAAGGAATGTTTTAAGTTTAACCGTAAATGCACAGAAGTTGTCTGCCTGGTAGCTGAATGCTCTACCTCCTCTTCTATTCTTACAGACTCTTGGAACCACAAGAGAGCCTGTGTTTTGGGAATGAAAACACCTACTGTAGATGCTTGAGAGAGAGTCTGAGCCAGGGACAGTAAATATGGTTGAGGTTCCATCAATAAGGTGAGTAATTAAAAATGTGATACCTTATAATATACTGTGATGTAAACTGTGTTCTGAGAATGTTTTTGAAATCTGTGGGGATTTATGTAGGTAACATAAGTTTGACAACTTGTACCATTTCTATTCGGGAGCCAATTTCATGGCTATGCTCAGTATCAAATTCTAAATCCACATCAAAAAATTGAGGAATAAAAAAATATGAAAAGATGAGGAGGGCGGTTGATTTTCATGTGATGTTAACTGTGTTGTAGACTGGTTTGTTTTAAATGTCCCCAGGCAAAATGGAACGTACGTAATTTGTAGTGACTACAGTACCAGTATAGTGCCTGGAAAAGATAATTTTGGATACATGCATGATACCTCAAGCTGCAACTGACAACTAACACAGAAAGTGAGGGTAAACAAATGCACCTAAGAGACATTGTCATCATTCACAGGGTCTTCTCCTGATCTTTGCACTCTGTAATGTGTATACTGATGACTGCCGCAGCTGGCATGACAACAGATTACTTTTCAAATTTGCTGATGACTCTGTGACAGTAAGTCTCCTCAGAGAGATATACTTGACACCTTTCGTCAAAAAGTGACAGTTTTACGACTTTGAACTTTTACCTAGTGAGGTCACGAGAAGAGAGGGGGGGGGGGGGGTGATAAGAGGAGGGGGAGGAGGGGGGTTTAGGAAGTGGGGGGTCATAAAAAAAAAAAAAAAATAGAGTGAGGGGGAATAAAAACCAGATACGGGGTGAGATCAGAGAGCGCGCTTTGCTGCACGAGAACTCAGTATGTAAACATCCAAAGAATAACAACAGGCGTGATTGTATGGCTCCTCTCTCTCACAGACAGAGGCCCAAATGATGCAGAAAAATAAAAAACTAAATGGGTAAAACAGGAACAAGGATCCAAGTTGACTTTCTATGGCTTTGACTGTCTCAGATTTGGTCAAGCTTGTCAGGGTGTGTTATCACAGATCAAAAATGTTATGACTTTTTATTTTAAGGCTGGAGGTTCCCTATCTATCTATCTATCTATCTATCACAAACTGAACTAAATTCTCAAACACTTCCTGTGTGCTCAAAAGTCCTGTTCGTTTAATAGTCTAGAGCTCTAACTACTACCACAAACTAAATCCTCCAGGCTGCTCGTTTACCAGCCAGCTCACAGTATGTAATGTGTAAATCAGACAGTGTTAGAGTTTAAAAAAAAAAAAAATATTTACACTATGTAGCTAGGCTTGCAGTTCCAGTCTTTATGGTATCAAAGCTTATCATATCCTAGACCTGACACTGTTTGATGCACAGAGCTACAGTATCTTCTCATGTGAGTGACGTTGCTGCAAACTAGTACTTTTCCAAAGCTGTCCGTGATAATGTGGGGTGCAGTGTCATACTGTGCACTTCGAGTATTCTCAAAATAAATCCACTCAATTTACCCAAAAAATCTGATGAGCCATCAAATGCACTCATCAAACAGAATCAGAACAAGAGATTGATGTATACACAATGTATTTGTATCAGACAAACTGAAAGGACATTTTGTTACTTTCTAAATATTAAACTCTAAAACATTACACAGCCTTTTATCACTATACTTTGCTCTTAATTTCATATTGTTTCAAATAATTGTATATTTTATTTTCAGATATGTTGAACTGTTTTCTATTATTATTATTAACAACATTTTTTTTTGTGCTAATTAAACTCATGGATCTTGTGAAAGATCATGCTGATTACAGATAACCCCCTTCTGATGTATGTAGCAAAGGGCCAGGAGTGATTAGGCAGCCAACTAGTGTGGGAAAAGCGGTGACTCACAGGTTATGCAACTGAAAATCACCTGAAGTAGTGGTTTGAATATGATTATATATGTTATCTAAATGAATGGGACCTTTAGTCTGAGTTATTCTTTGACCCTAAATAATAATAAACCAAGGGCATGGGAGTGCCTAATCAATGATTAACTTATTTTAATTTTACTTTTACTTTAAAATTGATCCTTGAATACAACTTTTGTTCCAGGTGAAGACTCAGGTACAGTTTAAGCTAATTAATTGATTTTTATAAGGACATAGATTTTTGTCTGTGAGCACTGGATGTGTGCTAATTGTTATCTCGGGTTTTCAATGAAACCTTATTAAACAATTGGACAAATGAAGTCTTATATTTATGTAACCCAGATCTCCTGGGCCTGAGTTCGTAAACACAAAAAAAAATGAATATGATCTCAGAAGAATATTTGAAACGAATCTTATCTTTTGTTTAAATTCCTCTAATTAATATTAAAGACCACCACAACTGTATTTTAAAAGTCAAAACCTTCACAGGTGTTTATTTACAATAGGAAATAAATGAAAAGGCTGTGAATTCCTCTCAGGAAGTAAAATATTTACAAAACAAAATAAATGCACAAAATAAAATATAGGGTCTCTTTAAATTGTTTAAACTGTTCCTTTGACTTCTCAATTTACCCTTTAATTCACTGGTTAAATAAAATCTTTACCTTTCACAGGTCTCTGAATAAAAACAAACACAATTCCTATCAACTGTAAATTAACTCACAAACATCACATGTGGGCCCACTTCAGAAATGATCAACTTGAAACTTAGTTGCAGGCCTGTAGTGATGCTCGGGTGCGGTGAGGCCTGAAAACTGAGTGGCCACTTCACTCAATCAAGAGCATAAAATAAAAGCACGTGCATTGTCATATCAGTTCGATACTCACAGGTCCAAAACGATGAGCAATGGGGCAACGACAGTCACAGAAAGGGGTGATGGCAGTCACAATCCGAACACAGGCAGCACACACAGTGGCGAAAATCCAGGGAAGAATAAAACAGCAGGGTCCATCCACCAGCAACCATCTCAGTTTCTCTCTCTCTTCACAGACGTCCGTCTCCTTTAATTACATGAACTCTTTTGAGCCATAATATCATCACGCTAAATCGTACTGACTTAACGTTAGCCCGTTTTAGCATTGAAAACAACAGTGCTAAAGCTAAGATATACAGACACATTTCAACCTTTCGAATTGGCTCTCCTACAACTGAACCAGAACCCCTCCCCTCCCACTCCTCCCCCTCCTGCATTCTGGAAGGTCCCAGCAGCTGCTTTGGTAAATTTCACTGTTGACTTAATAACATACTTTCAGTAAAAATGTAAATGTGCCTTGATTTGTTCATGTAAGTGCATTTAGCAATTAAAAATTCAGAAAGTTAGCAAACACATGCACATGCAGAATATAAATGTCCATTAGAAATGTAAAATAACGTGGGATCTGTCACATGTTTAATGTCACATTTAAAGTAAATGGCGGTAAGTTGTCCTGATCATGGGAAGCTATGGTGGAGGGGTAGAGCGGTTACCAGAAGGGTAGCAGTTCAATCCCCAGTTTGCCTCATCTGCATGCTGAAGTGTCCTTGAATAGAAAAAAAAAGTTCTGCTAATAGACGCACTGTATGAATGTGTGTGAACGACAATGAATGGCAAACTGTAGTGTAAAGCGCTCTGAGTGGTCATCAAGATTAGAAAAGCTCTATATGAATACAAACCATTTACCATCACTTGTCATCCTCTCCCTGTCAGAGGCCGGAGAGAAGTGAGGAAAGGCATGGGCACAATAAAGATAGGCATGCTGCAGATCATTGCAACCAACCTCCACCACCATGGTAGTCAATAATTACCATCTCTCCTGAAGTACTGTGGTTTCATTTCTGTCCGGGTGTATTTGTCAACCTAAATGAGCTGAAACCAACACCAAGGTTACTGGCAGCATTGCTTGCACACAGCAACACAGCCATTCACCCAATCAAGTTTACCTGGGTTTTAGTCAAGGTATATATGCTTCAGTGGGATACAGCTGACAGGCCTAATGGTCAATTCCTTTTGAATTGACCAATTGACCTTAGGAACAAATCATTTAACCAGTACTTCACATACTGCGAAGTAACACTATGAACTGAAAAACATTAGATGCACAAGTTACCATGTAAAATAAACACTATATAACAAGAAAACAATGGTAGCCTTGTCATAGCACCACATTACACCGCTTACACATATATAAAGTTTTACCTTAAACAGACCATTAGTTTTAGCCATTAATTTTCAACAATATTTTATAGTATTAAACAGTATAGTAGATTACATACAAATCATTTAAAAAACAGTAATACAAAATCTGTCTGCAGGCGGAGCATTAATCATTAATCATTAAGGAATGATAAAGGAATGATAAAAGAAATGTAAATGTTTTCTTTCCAGTCACTGTGACCTTTGGCCACTGAAATCTAACATATTCATCTTTGAATCAAAGTGGATCAAATAAATTAACTCTTGAGTCCAACTAAATGTGAAATGATTCCCTCAAGGTGTTCCGGAGATACTGTGTCATGTTCACAAAATAATTTGCTTGTGAGGCTACAGTGACATTGACCGTTGACCACCAAAATCTAATCAGGTCACATTTAAGTCCAAGTGAATGATCTGTGCCAAATTTGTAGAAATTCATCAAGACGTTCTCGACATATATGACAAGAATGGGAAAAAAATACCTAAAACATATGGACATTGGCTGTCAGGACAGGAAAATAGAAATCTGAAGCTGTGAGATGGTCATTATTTATGAATCATCAAATGGCATTAAAATGACATTAATTATCCCTTCTATGTAGTCTTATGTTTTGCTTTATATGTGGGTTTTAAGATGGGAGATGTTTGTACATAAATTTGCAGAGATAATAGTGTAACTTAAAAGATTACATGAGCTAGTCCATTCATGTGATAGATAACAAACTCTACAGAAACTCAGTCAATTCCCCTTGAGTTTCAGTTCGTCTTCAACTCGGCTGAGGTAATCAGGATCTGGGTATCCATAGCTGCAAAGACAATGACAGAAAATAAATGACTTTATATGGACAGTTTCCTATCAATGAAAATCTGTACGCATGATTGGTGGTCATTAGCCCTGTAGCATGCTGCCAGCAAAAACACAAGACTTGTGTACAGATGATTACATTGAGGTCACATGAATAAGTTTCTCTTTTCACAAATACACAGATTATATACATTTTATTATATACATATTTTATATGTGATTTGCGGCTGTGGCTGCAGGGGGGTAGAGAGGTGGACCTCTAACCAGTAGGTCGGTGGTTCTATCTGCATGCCATACTGTCCTTGGGCAAGATACTGAACCCAGAATTACACACTCATAGAAAAAGTGCTGCCCATAGATGCAGTGTAGGAATGTGTGAATGGGTGAATGGCAATAAATTGTACTGTAAAGCTCTTTGAGTGGTCATCAAGACTAGAAAAGCTCTATATAAATACAGACCAATTACCATTTCTGTCACAGCCCTCTTACTTAGGCTCCGGCCATAATGAACTGATTACAGGGAAGGCCGTTTTGTTCTTGTGAATGTGTCTGAGCAGAGAATCTCCTGCTACGTTGTTTATATGTGGAAAACAAACTGGGGAATGTCTTTGCACATTCAAAGTGACAGTCTTGTGAAAACACCTCCTACTTTTCACCATCGCTGTTGGTCGTTCGTAGTATTATAAGCAACCAAGTGCGGAGTAGACAATCTACTTCCTGTTCACACTGACCTGGTGTCATGATAAACGTTTATGTACCAGTCAGATACAGGCTACTTAACTGTTGTTAAATGTTTAAGATAAAAGTACTTGTTTGACCTATTATTCTATCATTTTATTCATCTACATTATGTCATTAGACCATTTATACTGAAGTAGCTGAGTAAGCAGCAAGTGAAGCTACAGTAAAATACATTATAAACTGTTTTATAAACAGAAATGTTAGATAATTGTGGGAGCTTGTTTCTCTTTGATTTGTGGTGAGTTACTGGATCATAAAAGCTTCTGAGAACTTCAGATGGAAAAAAAAAAAAAAAAAGACGAGAATTATTTTTCAGAAACAAAAAATGTTCAAAACCACTCGTAAAGTCTTTAACAACGTGTTTAACAGCTTGTTATATTATGTATTGTTTGAAATCTTCATTTTAAAGTAAGCTGTCAAATAAATGCAATGCAGTATAACATACAATATTTCTCTCTGAAATGAACAAGAGTAGAATTTTGAAGTAGTGTTAAGTGCTTTTATGTTGTGAAATAAAAAAGAAATATTGATATTTACAGTATTTGTATTTGTGAGTATTTTATGTGTAGTGTAAACTGTCCAGCCTGCAGAAGAGGAGTTATGTACATCTTGGGGAGCATATTCCTCTCTTAAGTGGAGAACAAAATATGCTTATTTAGTGTATAAGTATGTTTATTACTACACTAACAAACAACTAAGGCCAAAATATTGAAATCTACATTTTCTCTGTCTATTGCTACAATTTGAAGTGAAGAGGTGAGATCTTGAATCTGTCAATGAGCAGCGTGTCTCACACTGCTGAGCTGCGCTGATCACTCAGGCAGTGGACACTCCAAAATATGTTAACATGGGTGCCAAAATTATTCATAATGATCACAATATTGACTGAAATAATCATGATCATGTGACTGTATTATTCCTGCCAGTGTTAGTGGAGCGATCCACGGTGAAGATGAGTCTCTAATCAAAGGCACGTATCAACAGCTTCAGGATCCTCCTGCCCTCTGAGGAGTCTGGGAGATAGGCCATGCACGATACACCTTCATATGTCTGACCAGGATTAGGATGCTCCGCATGCAGACAGACAGTAGATGTTTATCCACCTAATTATGTTCTTCCAAGATGTCCATTATTATGTGGCTAAGAGTGACTCTGAGTCCACATTTTTATGGTTAATCGTTTATTTATTAGAAATATTAATTGAAAATAAGAAATTTCCAGCAACATACTGATGCTGATAAATCACTATAATAAGCATAGATAATGTCTGAGTACAAAAAGGAAAGAAAGAGGAGAATTAAATAAGAGTGTAAAAGACAAAACACAGATATTCCATTTTTTCAAAAAATAATAATATCAGACAGACAGCTAATTAGCCTTATAAATTGTATCGGTATATTTCCACCAACAGATGATTGATTTCTTTTCCAGTGGGATGATTTAAGAGAACTCATAATTCATGAGAAGAACAGGGTGAGAATAAAGAATGTTTATGTAGAGTACTGCTGGTTAATGCTACACCACCGACAACTGGGAATGATCTTCACCACAAAACCTCAACACACGGGGGGCCAACTTGGTGAGGACACTTTTTATGGATGTAGATCACACACCTGTGACACAGATTTGGATTGCTCGATTATGGCAAAAAACATGATCATGATTATTTCAGTCAATATTGTGATCATTATGAATAATTTTTGCACCCATGTTAACATATTTTGGAGTGTCCACTGCCTGAGTGATCAGCGCAGCTCAGCAGTGTGAGACACGCTGCTCATTGACAGATTCAAGATCTCACCTCTTTACTTCAAATTGTAGCAATAGACAGAGAAAATGTAGATTTCAATATTTTGGCCTTAGTTGTTTTTTAGTGTAGTAATAAACATACTTATACACTAAATAAGCATATTTTGTTCTCCACTTAAGAGAAGAATATGCTCCCCAAGATGTACATAACTCCTCTTCTGCAGGCTGGACAGTTTACACTACACATAAAATACTCACAAATACAAATACTGTAAATATCAATATTTCTTTTTTATTTCACAACATAAAAGCACTTAACACTACTTCAAAATTCTACTCTTGTTCATTTCAGAGAGAAATATTGTATGTTATACTGCATTGCATTTATTTGACAGCTTACTTTAAAATGAAGATTTCAAACAATACATAATATAACAAGCTGTTAAACACATTGTTAAAGACTTTACGAGTGGTTTTGAACATTTTTTGTTTCTGAAAAATAATTCTCGTCGTTTAAAGCTTTTTTTTCCCATCTGAAGTTCTCAGAAGCTTAAATGATCCAGTAACTCACCACAAATCAAAGAGAAACAAGCTCCCACAATATATCTAACATTTCTGTTTATAAAACAGTTTATAATGTATTTTACTGTAGCTTCACTTGCTGCTTACTCAGCTACTTCAGTATAAATGGTCTAATGACATAATGTAGATGAATAAAATGATAGAATAATAGGTCAAACAAGTACTTTTATCTTAAACATTTAACAACAGTTAAGTAGCCTGTATCTGACTGGTACATAAACGTTTATCATGACACCAGGTCAGTGTGAACAGGAAGTAGATTGTCTACTCCGCACTTGGTTGCTTATAATACTACGAACGACCAACAGCGATGGTGAAAAGTAGGAGGTGTTTTCACAAGACTGTCACTTTGAATGTGCAAAGACATTCCCCAGTTTGTTTTCCACATATAAACAACGTAGCAGGAGATTCTCTGCTCAGACACATTCACAAGAACAAAACGGCCTTCCCTGTAATCAGTTCATTATGGCCGGAGCCTAAGTAAGAGGGCTGTGACAGAAATGGTAATTGGTCTGTATTTATATAGAGCTTTTCTAGTCTTGATGACCACCCAAAGAGCTTTACAGTACAATTTATTGCCATTCACCCATTCACACATTCCTACACTGCATCTATGGGCAGCACTTTTTCTATGAGTGTGTAATTCTGGGTTCAGTATCTTGCCCAAGGACAGTTTGGCATGCAGATAGAACCACCGACCTACTGGTTAGAGGTCCACCTCTCTACCCCCCTGCAGCCACAGCCGCAAATCACATATAAAATATGTATATAATAAAATGTATATAATCTGTGTATTTGTGAAAAGAGAAACTTATTCATGTGACCTCAATGTAATCATCTGTACACAAGTCTTGTGTTTTTGCTGGCAGCATGCTACAGGGCTAATGACCACCAATCATGCGTACAGATTTTCATTGATAGGAAACTGTCCATATAAAGTCATTTATTTTCTGTCATTGTCTTTGCAGCTATGGATACCCAGATCCTGATTACCTCAGTCGAGTTGAAGACGAACCGAAACTCAAGGGAATTGACTGAGTTTCTGTAGAGTTTGTTATCTATCACATGAATGGACTAGCTCATGTAATCTTTTAAGTTACACTATTATCTCTGCAAATTTATGTACAAACATCTCCCATCTTAAAAGCCACATATAAAGCAAAACATAAGACTACATAGAAGGGATAATTAATGTCATTTTAATGCCATTTGATGATTCATAAATAATGACCATCTCACAGCTTCAGATTTCTATTTTCCTGTCCTGACAGCCAATGTCCATATGTTTTAGGTATTTTTTTCCCATTCTTGTCATATATGTCGAGAACGTCTTGAGAGAATTTCTACAAATTTGGCACAGATCATTCACTTGGACTTAAATGTGACCTGATTAGATTTTGGTGGTCAACGGTCAATGTCACTGTAGCCTCACAAGCAAATTATTTTGTGAACATGACACAGTATCTCCGGAACACCTTGAGGGAATCATTTCACATTTAGTTGGACTCAAGAGTTAATTTATTTGATCCACTTTGATTCAAAGATGAATATGTTAGATTTCAGTGGTCAAAGGTCACAGTGACTGGAAAGAAAACATTTACATTTCTTTTATCATTCCTGAATGATTAATGATTAATGCTCCGCCTGCAGACAGATTTTGTATTACTGTTTTTTTAAATGATTTGTATGTAATCTACTATACTGTTTAATACTATAAAATATTGTTGAAAATTAATGGCTAAAACTAATGGTCTGTTTAAGGTAAAACTTTATATATGTGTAAGCAGTGTAATGTGGTGCTATGACAAGGCTACCATTGTTTTCTTGTTATATAGTGTTTATTTTACATGGTAACTTGTGCATCTAATGTTTTTCAGTTCATAGTGTTACTTCGCAGTATGTGAAGTACTGGTTAAATGATTTGTTCCTAAGGTCAATTGGTCAATTCAAAAGGAATTGACCATTAGGCCTGTCAGCTGTATCCCACTGAAGCATATATACCTTGACTAAAACCCAGGTAAACTTGATTGGGTGAATGGCTGTGTTGCTGTGTGCAAGCAGTGCTGCCAGTAACCTTGGTGTTGGTTTCAGCTCATTTAGGTTGACAAATACACCCGGACAGAAATGAAACCACAGTACTTCAGTTGTAGGAGAGCCAATTCTAAAGTTTGAAATGTGTCTGTATATCTTAGCTTTAGCACTGTTGTTTTCAATGCTAAAAACGGGCTAACGTTAAGTCAGTACGATTTAGCCTGATGATATTATGGCTCAAAAGAGTTCATGTAATTAAAGGAGACGGACGTCTGTGAAGAGAGAGAGAAACTGAGATGGTTGCTGGTGGATGGACCCTGCTGTTTTATTCTTCCCTGGATTTTCGCCACTGTGTGTGCTGCCTGTGTTCGGATTGTGACTGCCATCACCCCTTTCTGTGACTGTCATTGCCCCATTGCTCCTCGTTTTGGACCTGTGAGTATCGAACTGATATGACAATGCACATGCTTTTATTTTATGCTCTTGATTGAGTGAAGTGGCCACTCAGTTTTCAGGCCTCACCGCACCCGAGCATCACTACAGGCCTGCAACTAAGTTTCAAGTTGATCATTTCTGAAGTGGGCCCACATGTGATGTTTGTGAGTTAATTTACAGTTGATAGGAATTGTGTTTGTTTTTATTCAGAGACCTGTGAAAGGTAAAGATTTTATTTAACCAGTGAATTAAAGGGTAAATTGAGAAGTCAAAGGAACAGTTTAAACAATTTAAAAAGACCCTGTATTTTATTTTGTGCATTTATTTTGTTTTGTAAATATTTTACTTCCTGAGAGGAATTCACAGCCTTTTCATTTATTTCCTATTGTAAATAAACACCTGTGAAGGTTTTGACTTTTAAAATACAGTTGTGGTGGTCTTTAATATTAATTAGAGGAATTTAAACAAAAGATAAGATTCGTTTCAAATATTCTTCTGAGATCATATTCATTTTTTTTTGTGTTTACGAACTCAGGCCCAGGAGATCTGGGTTACATAAATATAAGACTTCATTTGTCCAATTGTTTAATAAGGTTTCATTGAAAACCCGAGATAACAATTAGCACACATCCAGTGCTCACAGACAAAAATCTATGTCCTTATAAAAATCAATTAATTAGCTTAAACTGTACCTGAGTCTTCACCTGGAACAAAAGTTGTATTCAAGGATCAATTTTAAAGTAAAAGTAAAATTAAAATAAGTTAATCATTGATTAGGCACTGCCATGCCCTTGGTTTATTATTATTTAGGGTCAAAGAATAACTCAGACTAAAGGTCCCATTCATTTAGATAACATATATAATCATATTCAAACCACTACTTCAGGTGATTTTCAGTTGCATAACCTGTGAGTCACCGCTTTTCCCACACTAGTTGGCTGCCTAATCACTCCTGGCCCTTTGCTACATACATCAGAAGGGGGTTATCCGTAATCAGCATGCTCTTTCACAAGATCCATGAGTTTAATTAGCACAAAAAAAATTTTTTGTTAATAATAATAATAGAAAACAGTTCAACATATCTGAAAATAAAATATACAATTATTTGAAACAATATGAAATTAAGAGCAAAGTATAGTGATAAAAGGCTGTGTAATGTTTTAGAGTTTAATATTTAGAAAGTAACAAAATGTCCTTTCAGTTTGTCTGATACAAATACATTGTGTATACATCAATCTCTTGTTCTGATTCTGTTTGATGAGTGCATTTGATGGCTCATCAGATTTTGATTATATCAAAGAATAAAGTGATTGAACAGAGTAAGGTATTGAGATGAATCGCATATGATTCAGACTTCACACCAAACACAGCAGATAGTAGATTCAGTAGATGGGACGCGGGACCAAAAATATTTTGGGAACTTTTTTAAAAAGAAGACCATCAAATTTCAGGATCTAAAAAATCAGTATGGATTAAACAATCAAGATTTATACAGATATCTACAGATGCAGCATTATATGGAGTAAACTATAAAAAAGTTTAATTCAGATGAGCCTGAGTCAGGAATCATTAAGTTATTCATCTCAGCATATGATTCAGACCAGGGAAAGAAACTAATCACAAAACTATATAAAGAAGTGGAAAGATTAAAGTTACGCCTGGCTCTGAGGCCGCAACAACACAGACAAGGCAGCGTGATGTAGCGAATTACAATATGCTTTATTGATTTAACATAAACGGAAATGAGCGATGGAGTGTGAAAGTGAGCGTCAGTAGTATGTGAGGGTGTTTGAGTGTTATGTAGTATGTGTGGTGCATGTTGTCAGGTGCAGAACATAACAAAAGTAGATGCAGCAGGATGGAGATCTCAGGAATGAGTGAGAGAGAGCAAGACAGCCCACGGCAGGGGGTTTATAACAGCAAGCCAATCAGGGAGCCCTGCACAGGAACCTCCAGCCGGCTAACAATCAGCAACCTGCAAGACACACCCACACAGCATACACACCATACACAGACAGGACACAGACATGGGCTGGGGCCGTAACACCCCCCCCCATAAAGACAGGGTCCCACACGGAACCCTGGCAACCCAAGAGGTAGAAGGGAAAAGGACAAGGGAGCAGGCGATACCTGAAACAAATAAAACAGACACCAATATGAATATACAGCAAACAGATTAATCACATGGAGCCCTTGACAAGGCGTCAGCTACCACATTGTCACAGCCCTTGATATGGCGGATTTCAAGGCAAAATGACTGCAACAACAGGGCCCACCGAATTAAACGTTGGTTCGGACATTGCAGTGAACTCAGAAATGTCAAGGGGTTGTGATCTGTGAAAACAACAACAGGTCCAGAACTAACATAGACACTGAAATGCTGCAAAGCCAAAACCAAAGCCAGTGTTTCCTTTTCAATAACAGAATAATTTAACTGATGCTTATTAAACTTCCGTGAAAAAAAACAAACAGGCTTATCCACTCCCAAGTCATCAGGTTGCAGCAACACTGCTCCCGCCCCCACATAACTGGCATCTACCTCAACTTTAAAGGGCCTATCCCACAAAGGAGCAGCCAAAACCGGAGCATGACAAATAACGGCCTTCACATTCTCAAACGCAGACTGACACTCAGAAGACCAGTCAAACGTAGCTTTAGCCTTCAACAGGTTAGTAAGAGGTGCAACCACAGTTGAAAAATTCCTACAAAAACAACGATAGTACCCAACGAGCCCCAAAAACCTCATCAGTTCTTTCTTGGTTGTAGGAGGAACATAGTTATCAATAGCTTGCACCTTTGCTCTCACAGGACAAACTCTACCCTGACCCACCACACCAAGATAAGTAACCGTGGCCTTCGCAAAGTCACATTTGGCCAGATTCACAGTTAAATGTGCGTGAGCCAAGCGGTCAAACAACTCGCCAATGCGGTCAAGATGGACGTCCCAATCATCTGAGTAAATGACAACATCGTCTAAATACACTGAACAACCTTCCAGATCTCCCACAACCCTGTTCATCAGGCGTTGGAAGGTCGCCGGCGCATTACGCAAACCAAAAGGCATGACTGAATAGGAATATAAGCCTGTGGATGTAATAAATGCTGCAATGTCTCTTGCCCTCTCAGACAGTGGGACCTGCCAATATCCCTTGAGCAAATCAAATTTGCTCACAAATTTAGCTGACCCAACCTGGTCGACACAATCCTCCACACGAGGGAGGGGAAAACAATCAGGTTTTGTGACACTATTTACTTTACGAAAGTCTGAACAAAATCTGGGCGTGTTATCCGACTTTGGAACGAGCAAGCAAGGCGAGGCCCAAGAAGAGCAGGACGGCTCCGCCATGTCATTCTCCAACATAAACTTAACCTCGGCATCAAGAAATTTTCGCTTCTCTGGATGAAGACGGTAGAACTTCTGTTTAATGGGTTTAGAATCACCTACATCAATATCATGTTCAATCAAGTGTGTGCGGGTAGGTGTGTCACTAAACAAACATGTATAATGCCTAATCAAACTAACCAACTGTGCACGTCTGGAAACCTCCAAATGGCCTAGCAAACCATCCAAATTCTGCAGAGTCTCAGAATTCTTGAGCCGGCCATATAATACAGCGTCATCAGGGCCTGGTACACCGTCCCCGCCCTGCTCTGCCATCACAGGGGATGGAGAAACAGACACACAGGCAGGATGGACATCCGATGACTGGACCCCCTGAACACCGGACTCCTGCACACGAGAATAGTATGGTTTCAATAGATTCACATGACACAGATGAGTAGAAGACCGACGGTCTGGAGTAGCAATCAGATAGTTCACGTCAGACAGTTTTTCAACCACAGAGTAAGGGCCAGAAAATTTAGCCTGAAAGGGAGATGTTACAATGGGCAACAGAACAAGGACCTGATCTCCTGGGAGAAAAACACGATCTTCAACCCGACGGTCATAATGTTTTTTCATTTTGCTCTGTGCACCCACCAACTTACTCTTAGCCACCTCCTGAGCCCTATACAACCTGTATCTAAAACCATAAACATACTCCAGAAGGTTTGTGGAGGATCCGCCTCCTTCCAGTTGTCACGCAACAGGGCCAAAGGGCCCCGAACAGTATGGCCGAATACAAGGTCGTTGGGACTAAACCCTATACTCTCCTGCACAACTTCCCTCGCGGCCAACAACAGCCACGGTAAACCCTCTTCCCAGTCACCCTTCATCTCAACACAATACGCACGCAACATCGCCTTTAAGGTCTGGTGAAATCGCTCCAGAACACCTTGACTTTGTGCGTGGTAGGCAGAGGCCTGATTGTGCTTAACACGCAACTGCTTCAGGACCTGCGAAAATAGATGCGATGAAAAGTTAGACCCCTGGTCGGACTGGATGACCCTGGGAATACCAAAGATAGCTATAAACTGCGACAAAGCACGCACCACAGACCTGGTTGTGATTGTTCGCAGTGGATAGGCAGCTGGGTACCTTGTGCTCTGGCACATCACTGTCAACAAGTAACAAACTCCTGACCTCGAAGGGGGCAAGGGCCCCACGCAATCAATAACAAGGTGTTCAAAAGGCTGCCTCACAGCTGGTATTGGGAACAAAGGAGCAGGCTTGAGTGTCTGATTAGGTTTACTGGTAAATTGGCATGTATGGCACGACTTAATGTAGGCCGACACATCTCTTTTCAGTCGGGGCCAAAAGAAATACCTCAGGATGCGGTCGTACGTCTTCCTGACGCCCAAATGACCACTCTCGTTGTGGGACATCTGCAACACCAAACTGCGAAACTTAGTGGGAACAACAACTTGGTAAACAGGATCCCCAACAAAATTTTCCCACTGAGGCACCCATTTCCTCACCAACACACCATTATCAATAAAATAACACTGAGCGTGATTTCCCACCTCACCAACAGGGCAAACCATCTCCCGCAACGCCTTAAGGGAGACATCCGTTTGCTGCTGCTCCACCAACTCACTGTAAGAGACAGACCAAGGTAAATCAGAACATTTTACATCATGCTGCAGTGAACTGTCAACTTCTTCTGCGGAACTCCCATCCGCCTGCGTGCGCGCCATTGCCCGCGTCACAGCGCATGCAGTAAATACATCAGGGAACTCCCTCTCGTTCTTATCAGGTTCACTGCTAACGAGGGGAACCGGAACCACAATAGGAGGGGGAACATCCCCCCAAACCTTGCTACCGCATATGCCATTACCCAGAATCACTTCAATTCCATCCAGAGGTAAAGCCGGGCGCACACCAACCACCACTTCACCCTGAAAAAGATCACAAGACAACATCATTTTATGCTGAGGCACGCGCAAAACTTTCAATCCCATCCCAAGCACAGGGATAAATGAGCCGGTGTAAGTCTCATCTGAAAACGGTAAGACTGACGTCAAAATAAAAGAATCGAAAGCAGCCGTATCCCGCAGTATCTTTACGCGCACTTTCTTGTCACTACCTACCAGGGAAACAACACCGTCACTGATAAACGGCTTAAAAGACTTGAGCCCCACACCGGCTACCTGAGGCCCCGCCTCAGTACCTGCCGTCAAATCCTCCAAGACCGGCGCAACAAACATTGCTGGCTTGGGGGTAAAACTGGACTCAGTGTGCTTCAACCTGGACTTTAACGCATAACAATCACGCCTCCAATGGCCCCGTTTGTGACAATAATTACAAACTTTATTAGACTCACGTGCACCACGTTCGTCCCTCTGCTGGTCTGTTGGTCTTACAGGGCGCCCCGACCCAGCACTGCCACCGGAGAAAGCGTCCCTGTGCCCGCCACCGCGAGCCACAGGAGCATCCCCCCCGTGCGTCAGCACATAATCATCGGCCAATGCAGCGGCCTCAGCTGTCGTTTTAACTTTGCGCTCACTGATGTAAGTAGCAATGCGCTCCGACAGCGAGTTCTTGAACTGCTCCAAAATAACCAGCTCCCGCAGACCATCATATGACTCAACATCTGTAGCAACACACCAGCGATCAAAATAAGTGGACAAGTCACGTGCAAACTCCATGTGAGACTTCTCACCTCTCTTCCCAGTCCTAAATCGCTGGCGATAAGCCTCAGGGACAAGCTCAAACGCCTTCAGAATAGCTGATTTTACTGTTGCGTAATTCCCACACTCACTGCTACTCAAGGACGAATAAGCCTCCTGGGCCCTGCCGGTTATCACACACTGCAACAACAATGCGCGTGTGGCCTCAGACCACCCCCGTGCATCCCCCAGACGCTCAAACATTAGAAAAAACGTCTCTGGATCACGTTCATTAAATTTGGGCACAAGCCTCAAATCACTCAAATCATTACCAGCACGTACCGCATTTCCCCCAGACACAGAGGGACCACCAGGTAACAAACCAGCCGCTGCTCTGTCCTCACGAGCCACCTGCAGCTGTTGCCTCTGCAGCTCCAGTTTCGCCAACTCAGTCTCCTGCTTAATCCTCTCCAAAGAAAGCTCCTTCTCTGCCTCAAACTTCAGACGCAACTCCAGCAACTCCTTTTGCTGCTCGAAGGACAACCCAAGACCAACACCAAGACTCGCAACCGAGTCATCACACACAGAAGCACCAGCTTCTTTCACGGTGCCCAAAACCTTCATTTTACACAAATGCACCTTCAAATTGGACCGAATGGTCTCCTTAACACGTCTGTCCCCTACATCGACCTCATAATAGTCCACTATTTTAAGCAACTGCTCCCTAGAACACTCATCCAACCACTGCTCAGACGGCTCCTCCAAAAACGCCTTCACTATTACATCCATCTCAATCACTTGCGAGAAAAACAGAAAAAGTAAAATGTCAGACCCACCTGTGCGCTTTCAGTCGGAGTTCCCCCGCTAGTTATCTGCCTAACCAGAAACTAACTACCTAACTCCCCCCTAGTCTTCATGAGGCGTAGCGGCCGGTATTTATGCACCTAGAGCCCGCTGGTTCGAAAGCAGCCACCAGTAAACTGGTCACCACCCCGAAACCACGGACAGTGCTCCCGAGCAGGTTATGGGAAAAGGGGAAAGGGAAGCTCTCAACCACCGTACCCCAACACTAACAACCCCCGCCGACGAATCCCAAAGGAGAGACGCCGCTAAACTTACCAGGAAAAACTCCGACAGAACACTGCACACACACCTTGTCCGACACTCACCTTTCTCCGCTTCCGCCAAAGTCCGTTCCGCATGAATGAATAAAAACCGGCTCCAGGAAAAACACACCTGCTCACAACTCACAAACGCATGCGCGCCAACACACAAAGGGAGAAACACGTCACCGTTCACCTAGGGAATCCCCACAAAGGGAACCCCATAAACCCGACGTCACACGCCGCACAAGATCAGTCAATCACATCCAACAAGCGCCGCTAATTACACAGACAACAATACCCAATTACTGCGCTCACTCAGAACGTCAAAGACGAAATACGTACCAACAAGGCAAAAAAAAAAATCCACTAAACGCCCAGCACTTATCCAGGACGAGCCCCCAACTTTGTTACGCCTGGCTCTGAGGCCGCAACAACACAGACAAGGCAGCGTGATGTAGCGAATTACAATATGCTTTATTGATTTAACATAAACGGAAATGAGCGATGGAGTGTGAAAGTGAGCGTCAGTAGTATGTGAGGGTGTTTGAGTGTTATGTAGTATGTGTGGTGCATGTTGTCAGGTGCAGAACATAACAAAAGTAGATGCAGCAGGATGGAGATCTCAGGGATGAGTGAGAGAGAGCAAGACAGCCCACGGCAGGGGGTTTATAACAGCAAGCCAATCAGGGAGCCCTGCACAGGAACCTCCAGCCGGCTAACAATCAGCAACCTGCAAGACACACCCACACAGCATACACACCATACACAGACAGGACACAGACATGGGCTGGGGCCGTAACAGGTAACAATATGACATATATAAAAGAAAAGGGGGGAAAAGAGGCTGGGTGGCAGTTATCAGAGGAGGAATGGGACAAGGTAAATGAAGGACAGTGGAAAACAACATGCTCCCTCTCATGGAGAGAATATGGTTGGAGGAACATTGTAAGATACTTTATTACACCAACACAACAGAAATCTCAAGACACACGACGTTGGAGACTGTGTGGGGAAAATAAGGCAGACCATTTTCATATCTTTTGGGGATGCCCTTGTATTATACCTTTTTGGCAAGAGTTAAAGAAGAGTATGGAAACAATTCTGAAAGTGCAAATTCCACTTTCATTTGAAGTTTTATATTTGGGAAAAGAGAACCAGGAGATTAAATACATATTTCGAATAATGGTGGTGGTGGCTAAAAAGGCCATCACCAGAAAATGGCTAAAAAAAGATCCACCAAAAATAGAGGATTGGGTAGATGTAATGCTCGATATATATAGAATGGAGAAGCTGACTTTCTCAGCTAGACTAAAATCAGAAACTTTTAAAAACTACTGGGAAAACTGGATTGATTTTGTGTCTCCATTGAGAGCAGACTTTGTGCAATAAGGACAGTGTGTATTGCAGAGTGTTGACCCCCTTGGTTCAGGCTACAAACTTGTTTATTGTTCATTTATTTATTTGATATGTTTACCCCAATCATGAGACAAGGAACAATGCAGGAGAGGTGTGAAAATAAGGACAAGAGTGAAAAAGCGGTTCATTTTACTTCACATTTACTCTACTGTAACTTTACTTGAGAATTCATGTCCAATTATGTCTCTGCTCTGCGGTGGAAGTATAGGAATGTTTTATACTGTTATAAAATTATACACATTATGTAAAATATTGATGGAATATTGATATGTGGAATCAATAAAAAAGATAATTGAAAAAAAAAAAAAAGCTCTGGGTGTTGCAGGTCAAAAGATCAAATTTGGAGCCTTTTGGGTTCAAATGTCTGGTTAGGGTAACTACACATGCTCTTACTGCTGCTGGTGTTAGAATAACTTTTTGAACATAAAAACACAAGAATAAACAAAAATACTGTTCTCTAAGTGCTGCAACTGAAAGTAAACATTACAACCATAACATGAATATGCTCTAGTATTAGAATATGAGAAATTGAATGTTACTCTGCTACTTCAGCTAACTTGCGGGAGGATGAGGTTGTATTTAAAGAGACCACTTTGGTGAGAGAATGGGCTGTGATTGGTGGGTGACTGACGAGCACCCATAAACCTATCGGTAGCTGAGCACATGACTCTGTGTCCTGCATGAACTAACACAATGCTTCATTAGTCACAATTCAAGTTCAGGATTTCTACGATGACATTCTCACTTTAAACCTCATTTAAAGTATCTTGAATTAAGGCAAATTAAAGCTGACCTTGAATTATGATCAGTCAGAATCAAATTGTGCAGAAATCTGAAATGGATATCTATATCATTGAGCATTGTACAAGTTACATTGTACAAGTACATGTTCTACTGAATAAGGGATCAGCCACTTGCTATCTGTAAACCCCCAACCCCCAAGTGAATCTCCTTATATCATGCTAGGTGTTGTTTGGGCAAAGAAAAAATTAAAAGAAAAAAAGTCTAATTTGTGCATTTTAGCAGGTGCTCTTAATAAAAAGGTTCCCTTTTTAGCACCATGCATCTTATCCACTGAAATATCCACACTTACATCACTGATATAAACATATACCTATTGAGATTTAATTAAAGTAAATGGAGAATTACAGGATTACCTCCACATTTGCTATGGTTTGAGATACTGCTGCTAGTGCGACATCTAGTGGCAGTGAATATCGCTAATGAATATCATATGTACATAAACACTCTCAGAGGTGGGTAGTAGAACCTGTGGTGAACTTCAGCTGACATAAAAACTCAAAAGCTTTAGTTTGTCCAGTTTGGACGCGCTCCTGATGTAAATATAAAGTATTTAAATCTAGCAGGGCCCATTCTGTTCAATCTGTACAATTTTGACGATTGCCCACTGGTGGATTATTTTATATTCAATTCTTGTCAATAGATCACTTTCTCCTAAGTCTTATACACTGGACCTTTTAAGAAAATACTTCATTCAATACATTGTACTCATTTTCTTGTGGACAGTTTTTCATGCTCAAAAATCTTTGCTTTAACCCTCCTTTTAAGTGAATTGTTTTTTACTTTATTTGAAGTAAGAGTAGTTCAGTTAAAGAAATCAAAGTACATTTCAGAACCTGTACTTTTATACTTTTACTTGGTTAAAGAATCCGAAACAGTGGTTAAACTTCAGCTCAAGTTATTTTTAATACAAGTATCTGTACCTCTACTTGAGTAAAGAATGTGTGTGCTTTTATCACCTCTGCACACACATACACACACACAGTGGATTTTTTTTTAACAACAGGGAGACCACAACTTCGCAATAACACAACGATACCCACAAGCAACAGTTAAATTCGAAAAAACAAGCTGCAAAGCAACCAAACTCACGCCATGCAGTAGCAAACTGCCAATACAACTGCCTGGACACTCCAAACAATTTGTAGAGCAACACATAATGTCCTGAGCACGTAATTACATAGGCATCAGGACAAACACCAAATGTTAGCTCTCAACTTGAACCCGGTTATGATGCTGTGGCAAGACTTTAGAGTACAGCATGAATGTACAGTTCATGCTCAAAAACCTATGTGCTGGATTTTAAAAAGTCCTGCAATGGCAATGGTTCAAAAATTCCTCCACAGGGATGTAAAAGACTTAAAGTTATTGCAAATAGAACAGTATTTAGGTTTTGGGGTGGATTACCTTTCAATGGGGGATTTAGATTAACTCTTTCCTTTCAATAAATCCAATGATGTACTCACATTGTCTTTACCTTATACTGTATTAAAATGTGTTTGATGATCTGCAACATTGCTCAAAAAACATTCCTCTGTTACGTCATGCTGTCAAAAAATAACTTGATGATGTGACGAGCTATTTGTTTCTCTTATCTGTGAAGATAGTTCTTGATAAATCTTTATAAGGCTATATGTTTGGAGTCATTGCTATGTGCATGATTGTATTATGCATGTTATTAATTATAATATTTTTGCACGGCACTAAATACAAACGATTTCTGCATCATCATGCCACTCTCAATTAACATACAGAAACAGAAGCAAATGAGACAGAACTGTGGTTGTTCTCTAAGATGTGATACAGTTACATTTTGTTCTGTTGTTGCCTTTTAACTGAAGTGCCAGTATGTATGACATGTGTCATATCAGCCTATGTTGTGGTGGCTGGTCATTATACTGTCTGGTCCATCGGCCATCACGGACCAACATCCTGTCTGGTCAACAGACTGAGGCCCCTGCTGAAGAAATACAGAGTCACTGTGTACTTGTCTGGCCATGACCACAATCTGCAGGTATGTAAGTGAGTGCACGCTCAATCATAAAAAATATCATGTGTAAATGATACACATCAAGGAAGTGTATCTCAGTGTGTTGTTATTTGTCTGTCTGTCTCTTTGACAGTTATTTATTCTTTTTCATATCCCACTTATCACACTGTGTTTGAGAAGAGTATGTGCAAGATTGCCCCTCTCTGTACAGGAGGTGGCATTCACTAGTGGGTGCTACAAAGACTGTACTTGTTGATAGTTCAAAGCTAGTTTGCATCATTTTCTGGCACCAAGACTGGCATGTGCCCACATTACACAATCACAGGTTTTATACATTTCCAAAAATTAGAAACCATCCAGATAGTTATTGGGTTAAATGATACTTTGTTTCAACGGATATTACTGGTCAATATAATTAGTCATAAAGATGAAATCTTATTTATTTTATATGAGCACAGTGTTGACATATTGTTCCAGGAAGATGAGCATTTGTTTTTCCTGCAGTAGTATAACTTACCGTCCAACAATTGGCTTCAACTTATCTCAATGAAGTAAATGATTGCACAATGTGATGGCTACTGAGTAAAGACAACATTAAGAATGGTACACTGTAAGCCTTATCTTCACTATGCAAGTCTGTATGGCACAAAATGACCGTAAAAAAACTAAAGTCACTGCACAACAGAAGCAGAAAGGGAGGGGGGATTGAAAAGATGGAAACAATAACATAGAATGATACAGTGTGATGGAATATCTGGTAACTTCATCTACCACTTGTATGATATGGTTTTATATTTAATTTTATAATTACCTCAACATTATGAAGTGATCTGTGTGTCTGTAAAACACGTTGGAGCAAGAGGAATTTACTGTGCAACGTGAGTGTTGCAGTCTAAGCATTCAGATGTGTTATTGTCAATATGTGTGTGTCAGTGTAAGAGGGAATCAATGTGCTGCATAAAGCCCTACAATGAAATAAGATTGGAAACAAGTGGTTGATATGAGAACAGTTCAATCAGGAGAGACTTTAACTTGACAGTTGAATATTTTTTTTATTTCTATGCAATTAAGTCTTTTGGCATTTTTACCCCTATGTGATGTCATCGGCATCAGAGGGGTTGATGGAGAAATAATTATGAATGACTCTGCTGGACTGGACCATGGCTTCGGATTAAACCGGAGGAGATTGGGTTGAAGGGGAGTTACAGCGGATCACTAATGACAGCTGACTGCCGGAGAGAGGAGAAAGGATTTCAAATTTGATCACAACCGCACGACTGGCTGGATGAGATTGTGGCAATTTCTGAATGGCCATTCAAAATGCCCACAATCAGCTGATTAATAAGAAGAAATATATATAGAGAGATAGATTTGTGAGTAATTGAATATTTCAAATTTCAAATTTATATAGCACGGTATCACAACAAGCAGTTGTCTAAGGGTGCTGCACAAAAGTCCAAGTCCAAGAAGAAACACAAAATCCAACTTGTTCCACACCGAGCAAGCATGAGCAACAGCGGGGAGGAAAAACTCCCAGGTGTAAGAAACCTCCGGCAGAACTGGGCTCTGTGTGGACGGCCTCTGCCAGGAACGGTTTATGAGAAAGTCTTCCTGAATTATACTTCCTACTTATACTGAGCAGCTTCATGTTGCAGCTGAATACCCCTCATCTTACCCTCCTCTTCCAAACATGAAAGAGAACCTGTGGCAGCCTTCACTTGTCATAAAAACTCAAGAGGCGTTTAGTTTGTCCAGTTTTTACTACTGTAAAAACATGGCGGCCTCTGTAGAGAGGACCTGCTCCACATGTAAATATAAAGTATTTAAATATAGATGGCTCATTCTAAGAAAACAACAATCGTACAATTTAGATAAAACACACTAGTGAAAACATCACTAGGATTACTTTGTATTCAGTTTCTGCTCCCTTTCACCTAAATCTTACACACTGAACCTTTAATGAATTTTGTCGCTGTATCTTGGTCTAATTGAGCACAACATTGATGCCTTTAATGCTGTCTGTCTCTGTATTTTTAACAGTTCATCAGAGAGGATGATGGGAGCTCATATGTAGTCAGTGGGGTGGTCAGCGATCCTGACACCACTCACAAGGACAGTGTTCCTCAGTCCTGGCAGCTCTACTCCAGTCCTGTCAATCACACAATAGGAGGCGTGGCTTACTTCCAGGTCACTGAGCATAAGATGACAGTCACCTTCATGCAGACTAACGGGAAATGTGTTTACCGCACAGAGCTGCCAACACGTATAGTCAGAAGTAATGGAATGCTCTAAAACTGAAGATATGATTACTGATATCTTTGGGCGATGGCATGTTACTATTAAGTGAAATGTGTATATTCATAGTATTTTGTACTGTATGTAATGTAACAAAATATAAACTGTTTTATGTCTTTTGTTGTGCATTGTATTTCATGATGGAGGCCTCAATGTGCAGGATGAATTATAGCTCTACTTGCATACAAGTAAGTAGTAGAGCAATAGTAGAGCCAAGTAGAGCATTGTTAGGTTTGCAACCAAAACATCTGCTCTGCCATTTTCACTAAAAATTGGACCAAATTAATACTTGATTGTCATATTACTGCTTTTATTTGTTCAAGTTTGTATTTACTTGCTTGCTTTTCAGTCAAAGCACTTCCGTTTTTTAAAGTGCTATATGAATAAAGTGTATTACTAGTAGTAGTAGTAGTAGTAATAGTATCAATATTATTATTATTATTATAGTATTCAAGTGAGTTTACTATAAGTGAGTGACTACAACAAGTTTCTGGAATCAGTGTGGGCGCCCATCTGCCTTGACTAGAGGAGAATAATGGAGGAGAGGAGAGATGAGTGGATAAGAGGGGAGAGAAGAGAGAGAGAGAGACAGAGAGAGACTGTTGTTGTCATAAAAATATAAATATAATGAATAGTGATACATTGAGATGCAATTATATTATTAATTATAACAGTTTATCATCATCATCATAATCATAATATGGTGGTAGTATTAGTAGTGAAATTTGGAGAGAGAGGGAGAGAGATAGAGAGATGGAAGCACAAACAATGGACTTTAGTTACATGAAGTAATATGATAAAAAAATATGGGGCCACAGGCACAGTTCAGTGCATGTTGGGAGTTGTAGAAGAAAATTGTTGTTGTTTTCTCTATTTCTTTTGATATTTTTATGCACCTTTCAAGTTCCTGCTTTTCTTCATGACATCGATCTTTGTGTTTACTGTATCTACTTTCCCAGGAGGATGGCTTTTGAGACAGCTTTCCTGATTACATGTTGTTATGGCCTGGCTGGCTGAGACCATAACAATAATAATAATAAATGTATTTATACATAAAATGCAGCTAAAATGTATTATCATAGCAACAGGTCTTGAGTTGTTTCTTAAAACTATCAACAGAAGAAGCATGTCTGATGTGTGGTGGGAGTTTGTTCCAAACCTTTGGATAGCATAGCATAGGAAAGCATAGCAAGAGAAAGCTGCTTCCCCAAACCTTTTATTGTTTGTTTTGGGGACATTGAGCAAGCCCGCTGTAGACGACCTGAGGGAATGATTCGTAACATATTCCGATAAACAGTCAGAGATGTATGATGGTGCTGTACCATTAAGAGAATTAAAAACAAGTAAAATAATTTTAAAATCAATCCTCAGTGATGCTAGAAGCCAGTGTAAAGACACTAAAATAAAAGTAATATGGAATCTTTTCCTATTTCTCATTAAAACCATGGCTGCTGGATTTTGCAAAAGCTGTAGGCGATCGATGGATTTTTTCGGTAATCCTGAATATAGTGCATTACAGTAGTCCAGGCGAGAAAGTATAAAAGCATGAATCAACTTTTGGCAGTTTCCAAAGTGAGGAACAGTCTTACTCTTGCAATGTTTCTTAAATGATAAAAGGCAATCTTTGTGACATTGTTTATGTGTGGATTAAAATCTAGTCCTGAATAACACCCAGGTTCTTTATTTTTGATTTGTTTTGCTGCTCCAACTTTGCCGATAATCTTTTGTCCTTGAACATTACAAAATTTTCAGTTTTACTTTCACAGGCAATTTATAACTTGGTTTGGCGCATCAGAGTCATCTGGCACTAAATAAGGGAAGACACATGATGGCTCAGATTTTTCTAACAGAAAGTAATTTTCAAAGAACTAAAACAAAAAAGAAATTCAACTGATAAGGCTGACAGGAACTGAATTCCAGACCAAAACAAGATCAAATTAATGCTACAGAAATCAAAACTCATCTGAATGGCAGGATGAGCATGGCTATTATTATATGAGGCAGTGGCCAGCTACCTCTACTTCACTGATGGCCCCCAGCTCCAGCCAAAGCAGGATCTTGCAACACAAGACACACAAGCAAGTATACCTAGGCAAGATGCTGAACCCCAAATTGCCCTTCATTGAAAAAAAAACTGTATGAATATGTGTGTGAATGGGTGAATTGCAAACTGTATTGTAAAGTGCTTTGAGTGATCATCAAGACTAGAAAGGTGCTATATAAATACAAACCATTCACAAGCTCTCACATCACAGTGTGAATTCAATTTACTTGAACCCCCAATGCATACAGATATGCCACATCAGCAGGGGTGCTGAAGGTGTTTATCACATGACTTAGTGAATGATTGGAGCATAATTGTATAATAAATTAGCCTGTCCAGGACTTCCTGGAGTTGTATTCACATTTGTTTTCACAGAGACCCCTCCATCGGCAAAGAGATGAGTAGATAATGAGTGAATTTTCTTTTTGCGTTGAACTATCCATTTAAGTGATGATTCAAAACCTAAACTCTGAATGTTGACCATTAGAAAGAATTGTACCGCCTTGTGTGATGTCTCTCCCCATTCTGCAGTGAGTCAAACACATCTGAACAAGCCACAACATTTTTATTCTTTCACAGAATTCCCCAAGCGGTCGACAGGTAACAAATGCATGGTCTACTTTTTCAGCATTCTTTGAGACGAGATCTTTCTCATTTTCATATTTTGTAGGTGGAAGAAGGCTGTCCCAGAGGCTTGTTTTCATGTAACTCCAAGGTTCCCCAAAGTAAAGCTGGGGGCCAGGCTTAAGCCATGCAAGATAACTGGGTTCAGACCTCTTTATATACAGTCTATGGTTCAGACAATGTTTCTCTGAGACATTTAAGTACTTCTCTTTTGTTTACCGTAAACCATATTATATTGTATGGCATCAAGATGTAATTATCTGTAGAAATGTCAGTCTGTGAATGTAACAAATGGTTTCATTTGAGGTTTAATTGATGGGTGCAGAATGGCCCTGAAACACGATATTTCCTTTGATTACTATCCTACCTCATTACCTCTACCTTCACTGTGGCTCTTCATATTATAGGCATGGACAAGGCTATTCTTAATTCTTGGTTATTTACCCAAATTTGTAAAAGACTATGGTTTATCTTTTCTACTTTGTATTTGTATTTTGGTTTTCTTACATGATGCCCATGGGTGATCATGACCATCTCATTGCTGAATATTAGTTGTGAAACCTTATTGTTGTTTCTATCTTGGCATAGAAATTGTGTTATCTCCCTGCTAAAATTTGTAGAATCAACAAAATGCATTCTGTCCACTTTACTCTTTGGATTGACTAAATGAAAATAATGAAGTTAATCTGGGTAACTTTACAGCTTTAACTGTAACTGGTGAGATTACTCGTCTCTCAATGCCAGAAGACAAAAAAAAAACTAAATTTATGAGGGAGGCTACTAAAGTAGATTACATAACATATAAGTATCTGCTAGAGTGGATTTTTTTCAAACCCATACAGAATTATAGAATCTAGAATTATTAAGGTAAGAGTGTAAAAATATGAATGCCTTTTGTCAAGATTTAATAGACATAAAATGGATCAGGTTTCACTTTTTAGATTTTTTTGTCACCCTTTGATGAAGATGCACAGAACTCCTTTTACAGTGAAGTTCATAAAACTATAGATGGATGTAAGCCCCCTGGACATCACTTAGGGTTAATTAACAAGTACTATTGTTTATTCAGTGTGTTGGGGTTCTGGGTTCTGCACATTCAGTCCAAGCATTTTTGCAATCCTGACATCTCCAATTCCATCTCTAATAAGGCACAGACACAAATTGTAATATTTGCTATTTTCCATTTAACAGAACTGAAATAATAAATGGTTCTGTTTATAACAATATTTATCAAATGTTAAATATTTTCACCAAATACAAAATTATCTGCAAAAAACAGACGTATAACAAAAGCATCATATACAAATGTGTTAATTTCAATTAAACACAATAAGTTAAGCATCAGATACAAAATAATATACACAAAGTCTTGATTTTCCATAAAGTGTTGCTTTCACCAGACTAAAAAAATAAATGTGAAGTTAGAAAGGTCTCTATAAAATGAAATAAATAAAATGAAATGGTAGTCTTTATCTACAATTATCAAATACCACTAAGCAAATACAAAAGAAAATGAATGAAATATAACCGCTTCAGTAAGATGACTATCAGTGTTTCTATCTTTTATTTTTTGCAGCATGAAATGATAGTAGTAGATGAAGTAAGAATAAAATATGTTCAACATATTCAGTTTCACAGAAACTAAAGGAAGGGTGGATTCCAGTGTTTGACAGTGGAACTTTGAACTATTACTTTCGTTGCAGGCCTCAGTCCAGTTCAGCTGTACCGCTTGTTCCCACAATAATATGTGTGCATGTGCTGAAACACACACACACTAAACATCCCGGAGTGGCACTCCTTCTTTGTCCTTTCTCAGAGCTTTCTTCCTCCACTTGCAACAGACCACTGCAATGGCAATGATTATGCCAATCAGTAGCAGGATGAGGAAGATGGCAGCAGCAGACTATGGGTAAACTCTGTAGCCGATACTGCTCACTTTACCTATCATATCTAAAAATGGCTGTCAATGCTCACAATTTTTTGGCCTCTAACATAATTAAAATGGTAACTTCCATGAGAGATACAGTGGTGTACATGCACAGGTGACAGTCTCCCTCCCTTCTCCACAGCTGAGATAGGCAAACCTGACTGATATGTTTATATCAGTGATGTAAGTGTGGATATTTCAGTGGATAAGATGCATGGTGCTAAAAAGGGAACATTTTTATTAAGAGCACCTGCTAAAATGCAAAAATTAGAGTTTTTTTCTTTTAATTTTTTCTTTGCCCAAACAACACCTAGCATAATACAAGGAGATTCACTTGGGGGTTGGGGGTTTACAGATAGCAAGTGGCTGATCCCTTATTCAGTAGAACATGTACTTGTACAATGTAACTTGTACAATACTCAATTATATAGATATCCATTTCAGATTTCTGCAACATACTTTGTAATTTTATCCATAATTAATTATGAAAATAAATCCAGTTTATGATTTGTGATATATGACAATTTGATTCTGACTGATCATAATTCAAGGTCAGCTTTAATTTGCCTCAATTCAAGATACTTAAAATTAAGTTTAAAGTGAGAATGTCATCGTAGAAATCCTGAACTTGAATTGTGACTAATGAAGCATTGTGTTAGTTCATGCAGGACACAGAGTCATGTGCTCGGCTACCGATAGGTTTATGGGTGCTCGTCAGTCACCCACCAATCACAGCCCATTCTCTCACCAAAGTGGTCTCTTTAATACGACCTCATCCTCCCGCAAGTTGGCTGAAGTAGCAGAGTAACATTAAATTTCTCATATTCTAATACTAGAGCATATTCATGTTGTAATGTTTACTGTCAGTTGCAGCACTTAGAGAACAGTATTTTTGTTTATTCTTGTGTTTTTATGTTCAAAAAGTTATTCTATCACCAGCAGCAGTAAGAGCATGTGTAGTAACCCTAACCAGACATTTGAACCCAAAAGGCCCCAAATTTGATCTTTTGACCTGCAACACCCAGAGCTTTTTTTTTTTTTTTCAATTATCTTTTTTATTGATTCCACATATCAATATTCCATCAATATTTTACATAATGTGTATAATTTTACAACTGTATAAAACATTCCTATATTTCCACCGCAGAGCAGAGACATAATTGGACATGAATTCTCAAGTAAAGTTACAGTAGAGTAAATGTGAAGTAAAATGAACTGCTTTTTCACTCTTGTCCTTATTTTCACACCTCTCCTGCATTGTTCCTTGTCTCCTGATTGGGGTAAACATATCAAATAAATAAATGAACAATAAACAAGTTTGTAGCCTGAACCAAGGGGGTCAACACTCTGCAATACACACTGTCCTTATTGCACAAAGTCTGCTCTCAATGGAGACACAAAATCAATCCAGTTTTCCCAGTAGTTTTTAAAAGTTTCTGATTTTAGTCTAGCTGAGAAAGTCAGCTTCTCCATTCTTACCATTCTTACTTACTTTGTCTCCCACACTCATCTCCTTTTACCGCCTGCCTCTAAAGGTTGCCTATATAAACTAGTTTATGACAGTGGAGCCAAGCTTTTTGGATCTTTTTATGTTTGTTTTTTTTATCTTTCTATTAATCGTTCTATTACAATATAAATTCTTGTAGAAGGGTCTCTTAAAATTGAGTTTTGATACTTTATTATCATTATTTAAAAGTGCAGTGTGTAAGATTTAGGTTAAAGGGAACTACTGGCAGAAATTTAAGGAACTACAATCCTCATGATGTTTTCACTAGTTTTCTTTTCCCCAGAAAAGGCCCTTTATATTTAAATACTTTATATTTACATGTAGGGGGGTCCTCTCTAAGGAGGCCACCATGTTTTTTACATTAGTCCAGACTGGACAAACTAAACACCTTTTGAGTTTTTATGACAACAAAGGCTACAACGGATTCTTTTTCATGTTTGGAAGGAGAGGGTGAGGTGAGCTGCAACATGAAATTTAAACACTAGATATCACAAAATTCTACAAACTGTACCTTTAAGTTGATATGCTAAATATGTTATATTTATATACTGAAGAGATCTGTTTTTATGGGCGCTCTGTGTCTGGACAAAATCTAATGAGGCTGTGTAGTCTGCTGGATGCTGTTTACTTGATGGCTTTTCAAAGGCAACAGGACATATACTGTATAATGCAAAGCAATTAATTGAGGTATGGGGAGGGCAAATGAAAAATAAAATCTACATCAGAGGAATTATCTAGAGCTATTGTTATGGACTTTTAATGGGGATTCATGTGGAACCCCTGTTCTGACACTGTACAAACTGCATCTGGGCTGTTATATTTCTCTCTCTATATATAAGACATAAGCCCCAGAAGCCTCAGGTTCAATCTGCATCATTTCTCTCTACATAATTTGATTAATCAAACATTTGTTAGAAATATACTGCACTAAAGTAGAATATGATTGGATATGAGGATCTACCAAAGATCTTGTGTTCTACTTCTTTTTGGTTATTTAACACATCTATTATTTTACTATCACAGAAAACCATATAGTCATAAAAGTAAGCCAAAATTGGGGAAAATGCAGTGATGGGTTTGTCATCACCCAATTAATATAATGTGATAATTTATTTAAGAAAATGCCTTGTTTATATTTCTTTTAGCAAATGTAAAATTACTACAGGGTGTATCTATGTATCTATATGTATCAGCTTTTCAAATGTGGACAGAAGCTGTAGCTATTCACAAAGATGTGAGTGCAGTAGTTCGTGTGAGTGGCTCGTGTGAGTAGCCAGAGTTCATTTCCAGCTGAATGCTCCGATGGTATTTAAAGTTTGTTGCTCAGAGAACAACGGGCCTCACACACATGTACACACACATAACTCTCTTACCATTTCTGTGAGAGGTTCAGGTTTGAACACTGCTGTTATATCGTGCTTCCTTGTTGCATATTTTTGTGCTCTCAAGAGTTTGTTTAAACAAATCGTAAATTAATCAATGTCAACAGAAAATTTATCAGAAAATTAATCTGCACAGGAAACCTTTAAGAAGATTCAAATGAATGGAATTGTCATGTGCTCATGTTTCCCGGTTCCCGGTTCCCGGTTGTTGAGTGAAGTCAAAACCCAAATCGTTCATGAAGGAGCATAACTAACTTCTAGCTCTATAACTACTAATTATTTTTGTTGACCATTATTGGAGGCACTGTAAAATTGTAACATGCTTTTTAAATCCTTTTCTTTTCAGCTACTTGCAGATATACATCTGCATTTAAGGTTTAAAAACATTCCTTTTTGATAAAGCCTATAGTAAGGGCTGGATCAGGTGAGTCCTGAACCATCCCTTAGTTATGCTCCTATAGGGTAGACTGCTGGGGGAACTCCCATCATGCACTGAGCACTTCTCCCCTTCTCTCTGTCTCTCTGCCCCCCCACATTCATTTATTTATTTTAATACATATCAATTACTATGTTTCATTTTTCTTCCATAGTCCCTCTCTCTCTTTCTCTTATTGCAGATATCTCTGACTCCAGAACTGCAGGAGAAAAACTATTATTATTATTTTATTAACAATAATACTTCGGTAATTAATTATTATATGAATTGTTGCTGCTATCATTATTAATCAATAACTTCTTTACACTGTTATTGTTTTCATTATAAGTAGTCAGATCTGATACCTGATGTTGCTCGAATGTTCCTGGTCTCTCTCGCCTCTCTCTCCCCCTCCTCACTATCTCTCTCTCTTCTCTCCCCTCTTTTCCACCCATCTACCCTCTCCTCCCCATTTTTCTCTGCTCACCCTAACTTGTCGAGGCAGATGACCGCCCACATTGAGCCTGGTTCTTCTAGAGGTTTCTCCCTGTTAATGAGGGAGTTTTTCCTCTCCACAGTCTCCAAAGTGCTGCTTATTGAGGGAACTGTTGGGTTTCTCTATATTTAATACAATTTTAAGGTCCTGACCTTTTATATAAAGTGCCTTGAAATAATGTATGATTTGGTGCTATACAAATAAAACTGAATTGAATTGAATTGAATACACTCAACTAGCAAGTGGCTGCAAATGGGTCGTCCCACTATAGAGCTGCACCCAGATAATTGCCAAAAGTAGGATTTTCTAACTTCAGAACCAGGACAATGGAAATGAGCAATAAACTTAAATCTAAGGTTGAAGATAACATATATATCAATAAATCAATCAAATTGTATTTGTATAGCCTATATTCACGAATCACAAATTCAACTTGTCTCATAGGGCTTTAACAAGGTGTGACATCCTCTGTCCTTAACCCTCAACAAGAGTAAGGGGAAACTACCAAAAAAACCTTTTTAACAGAGGAAATAGAACTCAGAAAGAGCCACATGTGATGAATCCCTCTCCCAAGATGGACAGAAGTGCAATAGATGCCACGTGTAATGGAGAACATCAGAAAAATAAGAGTATTTACAGCATTGGTTAGAATAAACAGTTTGTAGCATGATGGAAGGTAAATGAATTGAGGAATTATTGTCAGTAATGGTAGCGTATCTGAGTAGACATATTGTATATCAAGCAGTCTTTTTGTAATCATAGTCCACGATCAGCTGCCACCACGATTAGGATACACCATTATAATCCATCATCATGATCCACCACCATCAGCAGCCACCTTAATCATGGTCCACCACTACGATCAGATGCCAGCACGATGCAGGATCCACCATTATGATCACGATCTCTGATTCGCGATCCACCATCATAATCCACGACGAGGCCGCAGTCGCAGCCCTGGATCTGCGAACGATAAGGCACAGGGACTCAGGGAAAGAAGTCAAGTCAGTAACATGAGACATTAAGTTATTTGATGTGATGAGGAGGGAGAAGAGGAAATAGAAGCTCCATGTGTCATGTGTCCCTCGACATTGTAAACCTCGAGGGACACATGACAAAAATTAGCAGCACAACTAAGAGCAGATTTAAGACAAGCCTGGACCAGCTCTAACTATAGCTATATCATGATGTATAAAGAAATAATAGATACATAATAATAATAATAATAATAACAATAACAATAAATAATAGACAGATAGACTGGGACATCCCTGGACTGTTGAAAGAAGGCAGGATGGCTCTATGGATTTTTACAGTTAACTCCAGATTCAGAACATCTACAGCCTCAGCAGCTCTCAATCCAGTCTACAACTGTACAGTGTTGGACAGTCTTTGTCCACTGCAGCCTTACGTCTGTTCTTGGCTCACAGAGTGGAACCTGATGTATAGACCATCCACCTCAAGGCTGGATGTGTTGTTCATCCTGAAATGCTTCTCTGCTCACCACAGTTGTAAAGAGTAGTTATCTGAGTTACTGCAGCCTTTTTGTCTTCTCCAACCAGTAAGACCATTCTCCTCTGACCTCTCTCTTTAACACTCTGTCTACAGAACAGAAGATCAGCAGTTACAGAAGAAGTCAAACCATGCTGAATACCATACCACAAGTCACTGTAATCACATATTTCATCATTCTGATGTAAAGGTCAAGCTGTATCTGCTTTCCCCAGGCTTTTGGTCTTTGTCCTTACCTGGGCTAAAAAATAGCCCCTAATTTCTTCACTGTACGAGACATGCAGAGATTAATTAATGTGAATTTTTCTTATCTCTGTGTAAGAAAAGATGTATTTCTACAACATCAGTGTGTTCTTTCAGTCATAACATTAACTTGTTTTAAACCTTAAGGAAAATCAAGTCTTGCTGTCACAAAATCATCTGTATGACCTACAGACAGATTATTTTATACTCACATGAAGAATTTGACTACATTCCCTTACAGTGTGCTCAGACAAGGATAGAGATAACTGAATTACAATTTCCCCTCACCATTACTGTCTCTGCCTGCACTTTCACATGTTGCTGGAAAACTGAACAGTGCAGATGATGGATGGATATTGACAAAGAACACCGGCTGTGAAGAACATCACAGCTATAGTTGTATGTTGTAGACAGTGAATGTTATTCTGTGAAGTTGTAGATGTCATTGTGAACTAAGGTATATTTAGGATGTACAGGATGGTGTATATAAAGTGAAGTGAAGCCAGTGTAGGAGTTTAATGGCAGCTTTGGTGCTGAGTCAATGATGATATTGACCTCCTGTGGATTTTCTCCAGAATTACTATTGTACTTCAGTCAAGGGAACAAGTCCTTCCCTTGAAAATAGAACAACAAAAAGTGCTGCTATTAGATGCACTGTATGTATGAATGTGTGTGTGAATGTGTGAATGGCAACCTGTAGTGTAAAGCGCTTTGGGTGACCAAGTTACCATGACGTAAAAAAATATTTTGTCTTTGGGTTCAGGAGGCAGACACAGTCTCTACATTTATGGAAAGACTGCTTGCTCAGGTGGGCCCTGAACCATCCCCTAGTGATGCTGATATAGGCCTGAAGACTGCTTGGGGAACTCCATCATCATTTATATTCATATTTTCATTATGAGAAGTACAGTGTTTGTATTTTTTATTTCTACGTTTTGAATGAAATACAAAGGATTGCAATCCAATTCAGTATTATTTGTATAGCGCAAAACCATTATTTACATTATTTCAAGGTCAGGACCATACAAAATTATGGAGAAACCCAACAGTTCCCACAATGAGCAAGCACGTTGACAAATGTGGAGTGAAAAACTCCCCTTTAACAGAATGTAACCAATAGCAGAACCAGACTCAATGTGGGCGGCCATCTGCCTCATCCTTTTGGGTCGAGCAGAGAAAAAAATGGGGAAGAGTAAAGAAGTAGGTGGAAAAGAGGTGGGAGAAAAGAGAAAGGGAAGGAAGGGGAAAGAAAGGGGAAGAGAGAGGTGAGCAATACCAGGAATAGCTGTGCAACCATTATATTTAAGCTCTGTCATGGTTGTTATAATGGAAAATAATAAGAGTGATATTTATAGATGTAATTGTGTTATTAATAATAGCAGCACCAGTTTCACCAGTTGGAATTACACCACTCCTGTTAGACACATATTTAGTCACTCCTTATGTCTGGTTCAATCAGAGCAGAGAGACAAACACAGCCAGAGCCTACAGATTGTGTGAGCCAAAATCTGAGGAAATACGTCTCCCAAGGACTTTCCTGTTGTTAACTAACACAAACAACCGACTGACAGGAAACATGGAGTCTCTTTCAAATAATATCAACATCTAACCCAAACCTAATCAGCCCTCACCCTCTCTCCCTTGACGAAGTCCCCAAAGCAAACAGACAGCTACCCATCAAAATTGTATTGTCTTCATATTTTCATTATTATTACCCTGTGTAGAGTTGTTGTTGTTGTTTGTTGTTCAATGTACTGTTCTGCAACTGCTGTACTTTGGCCCAAGACAAATTTCCCTATAGGACAATATAGTATATTTGATTTGAAAATTGACTCTCATTAGACTACGAAATAGTACGCTCTACAACATCTATGCACACACAAACACACTACACATGACATGTAACCTCTTGGCCTTATTACATAAACTCCATATAAATGGTCTGTATTTATAGAGCTTATAGTCTTGATCACAAATACTTAAAGCAGTTAAGCGTACTGTTTTACATTTACCCATTCATACAGTGTATCTATGTGCAGTTTTCTCTTCTTTCTCAATGAGAAGAGGGTTCAGTATTTTGCCCAAGGGAAGACTGGGATCAAACTGCCGACCTTCTGGTTAGAGGACGACTGCTCTAGCCCCTGAGCACAGCCACCCCTTAACTGGACAAAACTGCCTTCCTTGATTTACTACTCCACTAATTGAGAAAATTGTAATTAATAAGTGGTTGTACTTATATAACGCTTTCTAGTCTTGAAAACCACTCAAAGCGCTTTACACTACAGTTTTTGCCATTCACCCATTCACACACACATTCATACAGTGCATCTATTAGCAGTACTTTTTGTTGTTCTATGGGGAAATTTGGGGTTCAGCATCTTGCTCAAGGACACTTTGGCATGCAGATTGGGAAGATTGGGGATTGAATTGCTGACCCCCTGGTTGGAGAATGACCACTCTACCCCTCAGCCACAGCCGCCCTAGTATTAGAGACTTTGTGAAATGGCTACAACCTTTCACAGGCTGGGTGAACTAAATACTTGTTAATGATGGGGATTTTTGGTGTGTAGGAGATTAATACATAAACTATATGACTCAGCCAGGAGCAATCAGGAGACCAACTGCAATTTCAAAATGTCCCAGTTTGTATAATCAGAGAAGAATTTTCCTGACAACTTTTTACTTTTACTTCCTATATTTAAACACAAATATCTGCACTTTATAGTCCTTAAATTCTCAAAACTGGCTCGTTACTTGTTTCAACCTCAACGGATGATGACACGACGTAAAAGACATAACAAGACAGAGAGGACCTCAGATGACCTCACTAAACCATCCAATCTATGGTAGTGACAGGGGGTGTGTACAAAGGGCAGGGACTAAATCAACACAAATACATTCCCCATCCATTTAATCCCTGTACAAAATGATCCAGGTGCTCATGCAGGACCATGGTTCACTTCAGTCTTTATTACTCTGTCTGAAATTTGGCAGCAAAGCTAGATTGTGTCCAGTTCTGTGCAGGTTGTTACCAAAAGAGGAAAACTATCCCATTATATGTGCCTAGCATTTTTTTTAGTTTTGCAGAGTTATCAAAATAAAGCATTGTGTATTGTTGAAGTAAAAAATTCATTTTTACTTTTTTACTTATGTACTTGAGTACATTTCAGAGCCTGTACTTTCTTACTTTTACTAGAGTAAAGTAGTTGTATCAGTACTTTTACTTTTACCAGAGTCTTTTTTTACTCAAGTATCTGTACTTCTACTTAAGTAAAGAATTTGAGTAATTTTGCCACCTCTGCCTAAAACCCCAAAAAGATCCTGTTAGTTACTTTACTCCTAGTTAAAAGGCTAAAATTGTCTTTTTTCTCCAATTTAGATTAAAGCTGGAAAAAAAAGTTGGAGACTAAATCTTCATCTTTATAGCCACCCAATAAATATGACATTTCTGGTCTTTCAGGTTTATATATAAAATGTCACATTCTTAGCTGAGCTTGGCCAAAACATTTTCCTCATGAGAGCCACCCTATGGAAATGACCCCCCAGATGAACTTGAGGAGATGAATTTTATGTTTATTCAGTGGAGACCTGTAGCTTGAAATCCTCTTCTCTTTTGTTTATTTCCTGTTAGGGCAGGGTGGGCTGCAAAAAACGAGGTTAAACAAATCCAGCAGGATTTGGACAACTCAACATAATGTCACATCCAGGATCAGACAAAACAGAGATGATTCTGAGATAGCCTTACAAAACACGTCGACATGAGACTAGAGACTGAGATTGGAACGTTGTAAAGCTTGTGTTCAGAGCCCCATCTGGATATTTTCAGTGAGGCACATAGATGTTTGAAATAGAGACATGAGAATGTCCATGATCTAAATGTCTAAACCTTATTTGGATCTGTTTCCACCCAAAACAGTCACAAAAGTATTAAATTGACCACTGAACACCCCAGATAAGGTTTGTTCTGCTCTCAGCCTCTCCTCCGTGTGAACTGTCATCTCACAACTCATTTAGTAATCAGACAGCTGGAACAACAGACCCTGCTATGCTAACTATACAAGATTGCAGGAAATACTTTGTCAAACTCTCTGAGGGAAAGGTTTGGGGTGCTGTGAAGCTCATGGTATCCTGCTGGTATGCTGCTGACACTTACAAATATACACGCAAATATTTGACATAGTTCAATGATTCCAGTCAGGAGCAGCCTGTGGACAAAAGGTCCTGAATGCTAATAAACATGAAGAAGCACTGAGCACTCTGTCTCTCTGCCCCCATTTATTAATTAATTATGTTAATATACTATGATATAACAATAACAGGTGACAAGGCCTTACATCTATAAGTATCCGCACATACATATACAGATCAGAAAATACTGTGACTTGCATGCTGTGTCCAAAAACTTCTGAATTTAAGAAGATATCTCTCTATATATACAATAGTGATTTTTATTAATGATTTTTCTGTATATTGTGCTTTATATATACTGTATTTTTTCATTTACCAATACCAGTACACATTTTAGAGACATTACAGTTGTAATGTCTCTAAAATGTCTCTAAAAAATGTCTGTTACTAACAGCTCTACACTGTGTTTGCTTGATAGTAGAGACATCAAGAGGAGTCTGTGCTTCAGAGACTCGCTGGGAAACAGTGAACCTCTCAGTTGGATTGATCTCTGCTGTCATCTACAGCCCTGGAGAAGCCAGAGATAACCAACACAGAACCTTATTTAAACTTGGACAGCATTTTTTTGTGTCCCAGATGAGTAGGCTGAGGTAGACATGGAGAGGGAGTTCTTAGTCTGAATGATTGATTTCATTTCAACATTACATTTCTATTGCTGTCTTAATTTCTACTTTGTTTTCATTTTTTGTTGTTTTTATTTTTTCAAATTTGAAATGTTCTATCTGTTACAGCGAAGACACAAATAGGACAGGATAGTAACACTTGTGCTAACTGAGCTGAGACTTGACTGGCTAGTTGCAGTCAACAATTATGTAATACTGAACACCCTATGTTACATTTCCTCAGTGATGGACTCTAATATCGGTGTATGTCTCAAACTGAGATCAGGTTGTTTTCTGGGAAAAACACTAATGGCATCTCTAGTATGTGCGTCTGTGACACTGTACCAAGTGTTTGGAGACTGAATATAATCGTATACAATGAAATAATGACTACTTCAACAAAAATTATTACCACATACTACCACACAAACACCGTTGCTTAAAATGTGAGCTCACAGTTCTCTTGTGTGTCAGAATATTGTTAAAATAATACTTTGTGTGGGGGTCGTGTCTTTTTCAAATGTGCCGGTCTCCATCTCTGAGCGATATTGATTGGAGCACTGGACCTAAAGGGACCAGACTAACGTCACACTGCCAGAATCACAGCCAGATATCTCAAGTTGTCACAATAACACAGACACAAATAACATGCCACTTCCACCATGAACTGTGGTGGCAGTCACACATGAGTGAGTGATGAGATGTCATGCGCCCATGGGATTTTTTTTAATGAGCTCCATGTAGGCCCAGAGTGAACCACAAGCAGGGTCATGTGAACAATCATCCACAGGATTTTGCATCTATATACAACAAGTAGGTTAATGACTGGACCAGTGAGGCTCTTATGGGTACCACACATTTAAGTGAAACATGGACTTATCCTCTGGGTCCATTAAGAATTTCATGTGTTTCATGTGTTTTACGCAGAATTTACAAGAAGTCATACGGCTTCTTGTGAAAAAAAAAGAAGTGATAGGGCTTCTTGTAAATTTTGCAAGGGCTCCATGTCAATGTCTAGGCATTCAAAGAAACCACAACATCCCTTAGTTCCACTTCCCATAAAGATAGATAGATTACTTTATTCATCCCCGGAGGGAAATTAAGTCGTGATAGCAGCTTGTGTATCAGAACACAACAAAACACAATACAATAGAACAAAACAAAACATTGAGGTAAAAAGAACAAAAACAGAAACACAAGATGAATAGGCAGACAAGTAGTGCAGTGGCAATATGATGGTAATAGTAATGATGATATGATGGTAATGTTATTGTTAGATAGTATATAAGAATAGTAGTACAGTATATATATATATATATATATATATATATATATATATAGTATACAATATAACATAATATATATTTATATAGATAGTAATTATACCAATATAATAGCAGTATATAGTAATAATGGCAGCAACAGTATATATAATAATAATAATAGTAATAGTAGTAGTAATAATATAATAATAATAACATGTACACATGTATAAATATGTGTATATAGACTTATATATACGAAGAATATACAGAGAATATACACAGTATAATATAATATGATATGATATATAGTATATAGTAGGGTATAAATATAAGTACTTGACTATACAATATACTATCAGTGTAAGAATATGTAGACTGGGTGTGCGAAAGACAATATTGTTGTATAAAATGGTCTGTAATATCAAAATGGTTTAAATTAACACATATCACAGAAGTAAATGTTCCAGTATATGGGGCGTAGTGTAGTACAGGGTACATGGTGCAAGGGTGATAGGTATATTAGTGCAGTTCTGTGATGGTGGCTCTGACAGAGGTAGATGAGTTATAGAGTCTTATTGCGGTTGGAATGAACGATTTCCTGTATCGCTCCTTATAGCAGCGGGGTTGGATGAGCCTGTGGCTAAAGCTGCTCTTTAGCTTGTCCAGTGTTTTGTGGAGGGGGTGAGAGGGATTGTCCATGATTGCCAGCAGTTTTGCCAGCATCCTGTTCTCCACCACCTCCTCCATGGTGACAAGCTTAGAGCCAACCACAGACTCTGCTTTCCTTATGATTTTGTTCAGTCTGTTGGCATCCTTTGTCCTGATGCCCGCACCCCAGGACACCACAGCAAAGAAGATGGTGCTCGCCACAACAGACTGATAGAACATCTGCAGCATCTTGTTGCAGACATTGAAGGACCCGAGCCTCCTCAGGAAGTAAAGCCGGCTCAGGCCCGTCTTGTAGACGGAATGAAGCAAGAGCTGGATTAGTGGAATTACTTTCACAGATACATTGGAATTTACATTACTGGTGGTTTGTGCACATGGCACAGATGAAAAAAACACTTAAACGTGGTCAATGAAGATGCAAGTCATGTTTATTTATAGCTTGCTGGCTTCAGAAACTATCCAGTCTCAGCTCCGAAGATGACGAGAAACAGATGAAGTTGATTAAATATTTTGGAACGCTAAACAGTCATGACCATGAAAGACCCATTGGAAAATAAAAGACTTGTGTGGGATATAACAAATCAGCCTTTTCAGATCAGTGGCAGGTTATTTTTGGAGAGACGATGCTTCTGTTAAGTGTTGATTTCCACACACCAACTTCTTACTCACATCCGTTGTGCCATTAGCCCACAGTGGGTCCAAGCAGAAGTGATCTAAGATTCAAGGGTTTATTGTCATATGCACAACAATTACATTCAGCAGTTGCTGGCAATGAAATGCTCCCCTCTAGCCATGCTCAGAAATTACACAAGAAAAAAATACAACTAAAAATAGAATATAAAATATAAAAAATCGTCGGCCAGATGGCAGCAGGCAGGACAGTTAATGGTTTGGGTGCTGGGGTCTTTAACGATCTGGTTGCTCTTCTTCCTACACCGCTAAGTGTAGCGGTCCTCCATGGATGGCAGCTCTGTCCTGGCAATACACTGAGCAGACTTCACCACTCTCTGTAGAGCCTTGCAGTTCAGGGCGATGCAGCTGCCATACCAGGCGGTGATGCAGCCAGTCAGAATACTCTCAATGGTGCACCTGTAAAAGTTGCAGAGAATCCTTGGGCCCATGTTGAGCCTCCGCAGCCTGCAGAGGAAGAAGAGCCGCTGTCATTATTCAGCTGTTAGAGTGATGCCTTCCTGGCTGGCTGGGTTCTCATGTGTTTACTGCTCCAGCTTCCTGTCTGCACCTGAACACAGCCAGGAAGAACGTTGACAAACTTTGACAGATTCAGAAAAGACATATTGTAGAAAAGAACAGAGAACATCAATGGAGACAATGTTGCTGATTTTGACCGAATGACAACTTGTGTTCACTGGGTTGTTTCTTCAAACACCTGAACTGACTCAGGTTTCTGTTTGCCTGTACTGATGATTCACTACAGTGTGAATATTTGCTCCTCTTTCAGGAGCAGAGGCAGAGAATTATGTCTGAGTTGAGGGTTGGCCATATCCTGGTCTGTAACCATCATACATGAGCAAATACCTTGATACCTCACAGTATCATAAGGTACTGTGCACTCAAACTGGTCTCAATCTTTTGTACCTTTTTATACCACATCAAGAATTACATTTTTTTAAACAATGAAATTTAATTCTAAGCAAGTTGTATTAGCTCTCCCATGCATATTTTATAATTTGAGTCAACTTACTAGCTTCATGTGGAGCTAGTTATTGAAGTTCAAAAGCAAAAATGACAGCTAACTGGTTAATACTAGTAAAATGATATTTTTTCGTTATCGATAAGTTTAGCTAACGCTAAGAATGCATTTTTTTTTACAATATCCAATGTGCATGTGATTGTATTTGGTAGAAATATCCACCAAACATGCAGCTATTGTTTGCAAAATATCCACTTTAGACACTGAACAGCACTCCTTCAGCCTTTTCTACTTCCACCCTGTTATTTTCTACTATTTATCATACTTTCTGTGTGCTGTAGGTAGAATGCCAACAATTAAGTAGCACTAATGGGTTTTACACACACACACAGCCTATCCTGTAATATAAAAATGTACTTGTACTATCCTGTTCCGGCCAATGCAGTATGAACGACAACAGATCACTGGAAGAGTCATTTCTAGAGTGAGACTACTTTGTTCATGTACTGAATGTTCTGTGCTGAGGCCAAACAATTGCACATGATTTGTCCTTATGGTCAGAAATATACCTAAAAAAACAGGTTTGACACATGGTTTACTGCAACATACTGAAGACTGAGGTCGAGAGTGTAGGCAGTGAATTTCCACTTTAATAGACTGGGTTGGGACATGACGCCCTAGCTTGCCCAGGAATGTAGAGGAGGGATGTTTGGTGTGTTGGTGTTCACCTGTTGGAACATGACTGTGTGTGCACATTATTTCCAAAACCAGGTATGAAAGCATGAATTGGTATCAGATAAAGATTCAGGTTGCATGACTGCAACACAGGGGCACCAGCACACTCTGGTTCTTGTTGAGGCATATGGGATGGGCGTCAGGTATGTGTGGGAATTCAGAAGGAGCTTTTCAAAGGAAGTGAGAACACACTGTACCTTTATGATGGGATAAAGGGCTTGCCAGTCTGAGCTGAGATGACCTCAGCTGATAAACCTGATTAATCCTGTTTCAGAAAAAAACTGTAAGAGGATAAAGCAAAACAACTGACTCTAAATAAGAGGGTATATTAACATCAAAAGAAGCACTGAGCATTCCTCAGCCAATGACGCAGCAAAAAGAAAAGAAAAAGAAAGAACATAAATAATGGTAATGCCTGTTTGTTGTAACAAGTTTCATTCAGCTTTATTTTCACATTTCCTCGTCATTTCTAACATTGTTGTCAACAATTTAAGATTATGGAACTATTGTGACATCTTAAGTGGGGCAGGTAAACATGAACAGTAAAATTAGTTTTATTTTATCATTTTATCATTTATTCCTTAACTCTAAAAATTCTAACCAGATCCTAACCATGGTGCTGGTCCAGAATGCCTCCTTGATTGAGGCCAGCACACTCGTCAAGGTAGGGAGTAACAATGTCATTAACATGTGCCGGAACATGCATCACATACTGATTGGGAACTGGCAGCAACCCACAGAACATGAATCACTGATCATCAATGACGCTATCATCAGTTCTCCCAAATCTGTGTCACAGGTATTGTCTGGTGAAGCATCAAACACTAATCCTAACTGTTCATTTTAATTGTTACAGATTAGATTTGAACTTTGACCTGGTTAAATGATTCATAGCTTCTTGGCATGCAGGTAAAGGGTATGCACATGTTCCTTCTTAGTTTATTGAGAGAGTAAACTGTACTGTGTGACTGACTGTGCAGACACACATTCAGACAGAGATGACACCTGTGTTTGCAGTGGGTGCGCCATATTTGTCCTAGCGCCTGTTGGAGTTTGTTATCTTTATTGAACATTGAGGTTGGGAACGCTGTGAGTTGCTGTGAAAGCAAACCACTTCATCACCTACTCCCTCTATGACTCATTGGACCCACTGCAGTTGCCTACAGGCCAAATAGGTCAACTGCAGATGCCATCTCCCTCACCCTTCCTACTGCCCTCACCCACCTGGACCAGAGGTACACATGTGAGAATGCTGTTTATTGACTATAGTTCAGAGTTCAATACCATCGTGCCCCTGAAGCTCGTCACCAAGCATGGCGACCTTGGGCTCAACACCAGTGTGGATAGGCAGCACCACATTCTCCGAATGACTCTCAGCACCAGCGCCCCCCAGGGCTGCCTGCTCAGTCCTCTCCTGTACTCCCTGTTCACTCATGACTGCGTGGCCACCCACAGCTTCAAAACCATCATTAAATTTGCTGATGACACACAGGAAGAGACAGGGAGTTAAACACGCCCCCCTCTCCATCAACAGGATTATGTTGGAGAGAGTCAGCAGTTTCAGGTTCCTCTGGGTTCACATCACCTGACCTGGACGGCCAGGCTCAACATGGGCCCAAGGATTCTCTGCAACTTTTACAGGTGCACCATTGAGAGTATTCTGACTGGCTGCATCACCGCCTGGTATGGCAGCTGCATCGCCCTGAACTGCAAGGCTCTACAGAGAGTGGTGAAGTCTGCTCAGTGTATTACCAGGACAGAGCTGCCATCCATGGAGGACAGCTACACCCAGAGAGCAACCAGATCGTTAAAGACCCCAGCACCCAAACCATTAACTGTCCTGCCTGCTGCCATCTGGCCGACGATTTTTTATATTTTATATTCTATTTTTATTTGTATTTTTTTCTTGTGTAATTTCTGAGCAAGGCTAGAGGGGAGCATTTCATTGCCAGCAACTGCTGAATGTAATTGTTGTGCATATGACAATAAACCCTTGAATCTTGAATCACTTCTGCTTGGACCCACTGTGGGCTAATGGCACAACGGATGTGAGTAAGAAGTTGGTGTGTGGAAATCAACACTTAACAGAAGCATCGTCTCTCCAAAAATAACCTGCCACTGATCTGAAAAGGCTGATTTGTTATATCCCACACAAGTCTTTTATTTTCCAATGGGTCTTTCATGGTCATGACTGTTTAGTGTTCCAAAATATTTAATCAACTTCATCTGTTTCTCGTCATCTTCGGAGCTGAGACTGGATAGTTTCTGAAGCCAGCAAGCTATAAATAAACATGACTTGCATCTTCATTGACCACGTTTAAGTGTTTTTTTCATCTGTGCCATGTGCACAAACCACCAGTACTGTAAATTCCAATGTATCTGTGAAAGTAATTCCACTAATCCAGCTCTTGCTTCATATTGGAAGTGGAACTAAGGGATGTTGTGGTTTCTTTGAATGCCTAGACATTGACATGGAGCCCTTGCAAAATTTACAAGAAGCCCTATCACTTCTTTTTTCTTCACAAGAAGCCGTATGACTTCTTGTAAATTCTGCGTAAAACACATGAAACACATGAAATTCTTAATGCACCCAGAGGATAAGTCCATGTTTCACTTAAATGTGTTGTACCCATAAGAGCCTCACTGGTCCAGTCATTAACCTACTTGTTGTATATAGATGCAAAATCCTGTGGATGATTGTTCACATGACCCTGCTTGTTGTTCACTCTGGGCCTACATGGAGCTCATTAAAAAAAATCCCATGGGTGCATGACATCTCATCACTCACTCATGTGTGACTGCCACCACAGTTCATGGTGGAAGTGGCATGTTATTTGTGTCTGTGTTATTGTGACAACTTGAGATATCTGGCTGTGATTCTGGCAGTGTGACGTTAGTCTGGTCCCTTTAGGTCCAGTGCTCCAATCAATATCGCTCAGAGATGGAGACCGGCACATTTGAAAAAGACACGACCCCCACACAAAGTATTTTTTTAACAATATTCTGACACACAAGAGAACTGTGAGCTCACATTTTAAGCAACGGTGTTTGTGTGGTAGTATGTGGTAATAATTTTTGTTGAAGTAGTCATTATTTCATTGTATACGATTATATTCAGTCTCCAAACACTTGGTACAGTGTCACAGCATACATACTAGAGATGCCATTAGTGTTTTTCCCAGAAAACAACCTGATCTCAGTTTGAGACATACACCGATATTAGAGTCCATCACTGAGGAAATGTAACATAGGGTGTTCAGTATTACATAATTGTTGACTGCAACTAGCCAGTCAAGTCTCAGCTCAGTTAGCACAAGTGTTACTATCCTGTCCTATTTGTGTCTTCGCTGTAACAGATAGAACATTTCAAATTTGAAAAAATAAAAACAACAAAAAATGAAAACAAAGTAGAAATTAAGACAGCAATAGAAATGTAATGTTGAAATGAAATCAATCATTCAGACTAAGAACTCCCTCTCCATGTCTACCTCAGCCTACTCATCTGGGACACAAAAAAATGCTGTCCAAGTTTAAATAAGGTTCTGTGTTGGTTATCTCTGGCTTCTCCAGGGCTGTAGATGACAGCAGAGATCAATCCAACTGAGAGGTTCACTGTTTCCCAGCGAGTCTCTCTGAAGCACAGACTCCTCTTGATGTCTCTACTATCAAGCAAACACAGTGTAGAGCTGTTACTACTGTAATGTCTCTAAAATGTGTACTGGTATTGGTAAATGAAAAAATACAGTATATATAAAGCACAATATACAGAAAAATCATTAATAAAAATCACTATTGTATATATAGAGAGATATCTTCTTAAATTCAGAAGTTTTTGGACACAGCATGCAAGTCACAGTATTTTCTGATCTGTATATGTATGTGCGGATACTTATAGATGTAAGGCCTTGTCACCTGTTATTGTTATATCATAGTATATTAACATAATTAATTAATAAATGGGGGCAGAGAGACAGAGTGCTCAGTGCTTCTTCATGTTTATTAGCATTCAGGACCTTTTGTCCACAGGCTGCTCCTGACTGGAATCATTGAACTATGTCAAATATTTGCGTGTATATTTGTAAGTGTCAGCAGCATACCAGCAGGATACCATGAGCTTCACAGCACCCCAAACCTTTCCCTCAGAGAGTTTGACAAAGTATTTCCTGCAATCTTGTATAGTTAGCATAGCAGGGTCTGTTGTTCCAGCTGTTTGATTACTAGATGAGTTGTGAGATGACAGTTCACACGGAGGAGAGGCTGAGAGCAGAACAAACCTTATCTGGGGTGTTCAGTGGTCAATTTAATACTTTTGTGACTGTTTTGGGTGGAAACAGATCCAAATAAGGTTTAGACATTTAGATCATGGACATTCTCATGTCTCTATCTCAAACATCTATGTGCCTCACTGAAAATATCCAGAACACAAGCTTTACAACGTTCCAATCTCAGTCTCTAGTCTCATGTCGACGTGTTTTGTAAGGCTATCTCAGAATCATCTCTGTTTTGTCTGATCCTGGATGTGACATTATGTTGAGTTGTCCAAATCCTGCTGGATTTGTTTAACCTCGTTTTTTGCAGCCCACCCTGCCCTAACAGGAAATAAACAAAAGAGAAGAGGATTTCAAGCTACAGGTCTCCACTGAATAAACATAAAATTCATCTCCTCAAGTTCATCTGGGGGGTCATTTCCATAGGGTGGCTCTCATGAGGAAAATGTTTTGGCCAAGCTCAGCTAAGAATGTGACATTTTATATATAAACCTGAAAGACCAGAAATGTCATATTTATTGGGTGGCTATAAAGATGAAGATTTAGTCTCCGACTTTTTTTTCCAGCTTTAATCTAAATTGGAGAAAAAAGACAATTTTAGCCTTTAGCCTAGGAGTAAAGTAACTAACAGGATCTTTTGGGGTTTTAGGCAGAGGTGGCAAAATTACTCAAATTCTTTACTTAAGTAGAAGTACAGATATTTGAGTAAAAAAAGACTCTGGTAAAAGTAAAAGTACTGATACAACTACTTTACTCTAGTAAAAGTAAGAAAGTACAGGCTCTGAAATGTACTCAAGTACATAAGTAAAAAGTAAAAATGAATTTTTTACTTCAACGATACACAATGCTTTATTTTGATAACCCTGCAAAACCAAAAAAAAATGCTAGGCACATAAAATGGGATAGTTTTCCTCTTTTGGTAACAACCTGCACAGAACTGGACACAATCTAGCTTTGCTGCCAAATTTCAGACAGAGTAATAAAGACTGAAGTGAACCATGGTCCTGCATGAGCACCTGGATCATTTTGTACAGGGATTAAATGGATGGGGAATGTATTTGTGTTGATTTAGTCCCTGCCCTTTGTAGACACCCCCTGTCACTACCATAGATTGGATGGTTTAGTGAGGTCGTCTGAGGTCCTCTCTGTCTTGTTATTTCTTTTACGTCGTGTCATCATCCGTGGAGGTTGAAACAAGTAACAAGCCAGTTTTGAGAATTTAAGGACTATAAAGTGCAGATATTTGTGTTTAAATATAGGAAGTAAAAGTAAAAAGTTGTCAGGAAAATTCTTCTCTGATTATACAAACTGGGACATTTTGAAATTGCAGTTGGTCTCCTGATTGCTCCTGGCTGAGTCATATAGTTTATGTATTAATCTCCCTACGCACCAAAAATCCCCATCATTAACAAGTATTTAGTTCACCCAGCCTGTGAAAGGTTGTAGCCATTTCACAAAGTCTCTAATACTAGGGCGGCTGTGGCTGAGGGGTAGAGTGGTCATTCTCCAACCAGGGGGTCAGCAATTCAATCCCCAATCTTCCCAATCTGCATGCCAAAGTGTCCTTGAGCAAGATGCTGAACCCCAAATTGCCCCATAGAATAACAAAAAGTACTGCTAATAGATGCACTGTATGAATGTGTGTGTGAATGGGTGAATGGCAAAAACTGTAGTGTAAAGCGCTTTGAGTGGTTTTCAAGACTAGAAAGCGTTATATAAATACAACCACTTATTAATTACAATTTTCTCAATTAGTGGAGTAGTAAATCAAGGAAGGCAGTTTTGTCCAGTTAAGGGGTGGCTGTGCTCAGGGGCTAGAGCAGTCGTCCTCTAACCAGAAGGTCGGCAGTTTCATCCCAGTCTTCCCTTGGGCAAAATACTGAACCCTCTTCTCATTGAGAAAGAAGAGAAAACTTCACATAGATACATTGTATGAATGGGTAAATGTAAAACAGTACACTTAACTGCTTTAAGTATTTGTGATCAAGACTATAAGCTCTATAAATACAGACCATTTATATGGAGTTTATGTAATAAGGCCAAGAGGTTACATGTCGTGTGTAGTGTGTTTGTGTGTGCATAGATGTTGTAGAGCGTACTAAATTATTTCGTAGTCTAATGAGAGTCAATTTTCAAATCAAATATACTATATTGTCCCATAGGGAAATTTGTCTTGGGCCAAGGTACAGCAGTTGCAGAACAGTACATTGAACAACAAACAACAACAACAACTCTACACAGGGTAATAATAATGAAAATATGAAGACAATACAATTTTGATGGGTAGCTGTCTGTTTGCTTTGGGGACTTCATCAAGGGAGAGAGGGTGAGGGCTGATTAGGTTTGGGTTAGATGTTGATATTATTTGAAAGAGACTCCATGTTTCCTGTCAGTCGGTTGTTTGTGTTAGTTAACAACAGGAAAGTCCTTGGGAGACGTATTTCCTCAGATTTTGGCTCACACAATCTGTAGGCTCTGGCTGTGTTTGTCTCTCTGCTCTGATTGAACCAGACATAAGGAGTGACTAAATATGTGTCTAACAGGAGTGGTGTAATTCCAACTGGTGAAACTGGTGCTGCTATTATTAATAACACAATTACATCTATAAATATCACTCTTATTATTTTCCATTATAACAACCATGACAGAGCTTAAATATAATGGTTGCACAGCTATTCCTGGTATTGCTCACCTCTCTCTTCCCCTTTCTTTCCCCTTCCTTCCCTTTCTCTTTTCTCCCACCTCTTTTCCACCTACTTCTTTACTCTTCCCCATTTTTTTCTCTGCTCAACCCAAAAGGATGAGGCAGATGGCCGCCCACATTGAGTCTGGTTCTGCTATTGGTTACATTCTGTTAAAGGCAGAGACAGTAATGGTGAGGGGAAATTGTAATTCAGTAATCTCTATCCTTGTCTGAGCACACTGTAAGGGAATGTAGTCAAATTCTTCATGTGAGTATAAAATAATCTGTCTGTAGGTCATACAGATGATTTTGTGACAGCAAGACTTGATTTTCCTTAAGGTTTAAAACAAGTTAATGTTATGACTGAAAGAACACACTGATGTTGTAGAAATACATCTTTTCTTACACAGAGATAAGAAAAATTCACATTAATTAATCTCTGCATGTCTCGTACAGTGAAGAAATTAGGGGCTATTTTTTAGCCCAGGTAAGGACAAAGACCAAAAGCCTGGGGAAAGCAGATACAGCTTGACCTTTAAATCAGAATGATGAAATATGTGATTACAGTGACTTGTGGTATGGTATTCAGCATGGTTTGACTTCTTCTGTAACTGCTGATCTTCTGTTCTGTAGACAGAGTGTTAAAGAGAGAGGTCAGAGGAGAATGGTCTTACTGGTTGGAGAAGACAAAAAGGCTGCAGTAACTCAGATAACTACTCTTTACAACTGTGGTGAGCAGAGAAGCATTTCAGGATGAACAACACATCCAGCCTTGAGGTGGATGGTCTATACATCAGGTTCCACTCTGTGAGCCAAGAACAGACGTGAGGCTGCAGTGGACAAAGACTGTCCAACACTGTACAGTTGTAGACTGGATTGAGAGCTGCTGAGGCTGCAGATGTTCTGAATCTGGAGTTAACTGTAAAAATCCATAGAGCCATCCTGCCTTCTTTCAACAGTCCAGGGATGTCCCAGTCTATCTGTCTATTATTTATTGTTATTATTATTATTATTATGTATCTATTATTTCTTTATACATCATGATATAGCTATAGTTAGAGCTGGTCCAGGCTTGTCTTAAATCTGCTCTCAGTTGTGCTGCTAATTTTTGTCATGTGTCCCTCGAGGTTTACAATGTCGAGGGACACATGACACATGAAGCTTCTATTTCCTCTTCTCCCTCCTCATCACATCAAATAACTTAATGTCTCATGTTACTGACTTGACTTCTTTCCCGGAGTCCCTGTGCCTTATCGTTCGCAGATCCAGGGCTGCGACTGCGGCCTCGTCGTGGATTATGATGGTGGATCGCGAATCAGAGATCGTGATCATAATGGTGGATCCTGCATCGTGCTGGCATCTGATCATAGTGGTGGACCATGATTAAGGTGGCTGCTGATGGTGGTGGATCATGATGATGGATTATAATGGTGTATCCTAATCGTGGTGGCAGCTGATCGTGGACTATGATTACAAAAAGACTGCTTGATATACAATATGTCTACTCAGATACGCTACCATTACTGACAATAATTCCTCAATTCATTTACCTTCCATCATGCTACAAACTGTTTATTCTAACCAATGCTGTAAATACTCTTATTTTTCTGATGTTCTCCATTACACGTGGCATCTATTGCACTTCTGTCCATCTTGGGAGAGGGATTCATCACATGTGGCTCTTTCTGAGTTCTATTTCCTCTGTTAAAAAGGTTTTTTTGGTAGTTTTCCCTTACTCTTGTTGAGGGTTAAGGACAGAGGATGTCACACCTTGTTAAAGCCCTATGAGACAAGTTGAATTTGTGATTCGTGAATATGGGCTATACAAATACAATTTGATTGATTTATTGATATATATTTTATCTTCAACCTTAGATTTAAGTTTATTGCTCATTTCCATTGTCCTGGTTCTGAAGTTAGAAAATCCTACTTTTGGCAATTATCTGGGTGCAGCTCTATAGTGGGACGACCCATTTGCAGCCACTTGCTAGTTGAGTGTATTCAATTCAATTCAATTCAATTTTATTTGTATAGCACCAAATCATACATTATTTCAAGGCACTTTATATAAAAGGTCAGGACCTTAAAATTGTATTAAATATAGAGAAACCCAACAGTTCCCTCAATAAGCAGCACTTTGGAGACTGTGGAGAGGAAAAACTCCCTCATTAACAGGGAGAAACCTCTAGAAGAACCAGGCTCAATGTGGGCGGTCATCTGCCTCGACAAGTTGGGGTGAGCAGAGAAAAATGGGGAGGAGAGGGTAGATGGGTGGAAAAGAGGGGAGAGAAGAGAGAGAGATAGTGAGGAGGGGGAGAGAGAGGCGAGAGAGACCAGGAACATTCGAGCAACATCAGGTATCAGATCCGACTACTTATAATGAAAACAATAACAGTGTAAAGAAGTTATTGATTAATAATGATAGCAGCAACAATTCATATAATAATTAATTACCGAAGTATTATTGTTAATAAAATAATAATAATAGTTTTTCTCCTGCAGTTCTGGAGTCATCTTATCTGCAATAAGAGAAAGAGAGAGAGGGACTATGGAAGAAAAATGAAACATAGTAATTGATATGTATTAAAATAAATAAATGAATGTGGGGGGGCAGAGAGACAGAGAGAAGGGGAGAAGTGCTCAGTGCATGATGGGAGTTCCCCCAGCAGTCTACCCTATAGGAGCATAACTAAGGGATGGTTCAGGACTCACCTGATCCAGCCCTTACTATAGGCTTTATCAAAAAGGAATGTTTTTAAACCTTAAATGCAGATGTATATCTGCAAGTAGCTGAAAAGAAAAGGATTTAAAAAGCATGTTACAATTTTACAGTGCCTCCAATAATGGTCAACAAAAATAATTAGTAGTTATAGAGCTAGAAGTTAGTTATGCTCCTTCATGAACGATTTGGGTTTTGACTTCACTCAACAACCGGGAACCGGGAAACATGAGCACATGACAATTCCATTCATTTGAATCTTCTTAAAGGTTTTTCCTGTGCAGATTAATTTTCTGATAAATTTTCTGTTGACATTGATTAATTTACGATTTGTTTAAACAAACTCTTGAGAGCACAAAAATATGCAACAAGGAAGCATGATATAACAGCAGTGTTCAAACCTGAACCTCTCACAGAAATGGTAAGAGAGTTATGTGTGTGTACATGTGTGTGAGGCCCGTATTTCTCTGAGCCACAACAAACTTTAAATACCATCGGAGCATTCAGCTGGAAACGAACTCTGGCTACTCACACGAGCCACTCACACGAACTACTGCACTCACATCTTTGTGAATAGCTACAGCCTCTGTCCACATTTGAAAAGCTGATACATATAGATACATTGATACACCCTGTAGTAATTTTACATTTGCTAAAAGAAATATAAACAAGGCATTTTCTTAAATAAATTATCACATTATATTAATTGGGTGATGACAAACCCATCACTGCATTTTCCCCAATTTTGGCTGACTTTTACGACTATATGGTTTTCTGTGATAGTAAAAGAATAGATGTGTTAAATAACCAAAAAGAAGTAGAACACAAGATCTTTGGTAGATCCTCATATCCAATCATATTCTACTTTAGTGCAGTATATTTCTAACAAATGTTTGATTAATCAAATTATGTAGAGAGAAATGATGCAGATTGAACCTGAGGCTTCTGGGGCTTATGTCTTATATATATAGAGAGAAATATAACAGCCCAGCTGCAGTTTGTACAGTGTCAGAACAGGGGTTCCACATGAATCCCCATTAAAAGTCCATAACAATAGCTCCAGATAATTCCTCTGATGTAGATTTTATTTTTCATTTGCCCTCCCCATACCTCAATTAATTGCTTTGCATTATACAGTATATGTCCTGTTGCCTTTGAAAAGCCATCAAGTAAACAGCATCCAGCAGACTACACAGCCTCATTAGATTTTGTCCAGACACAGAGCGCCCATAAAAACAGATCTCTTAAGTATATAAATATAACATATTTAGCATATCAACTCAAAGGTACAGTGTGTAGAATTTTGTGATATCTAGTGTTTAAATTTCATGTTGCAGCTCACCTCACCCTCTCCTTCCAAACATGAAAAAGAATCCGTTGTAGCCTTTGTTGTCATAAAAACTCAAAAGGTGTTTAGTTTGTCCAGTCTGGACTAATGTAAAAAACATGGTGGACTCCTTAGAGAGGACCCCCCTACATGTAAATATAAAGTATTTAAATATAAAGGGCCTTTTCTGGGGTAAAGAAAACTAGTGAAAACATCATGAGGATTGTACTTAAATTTCTGCCAGTAGTTCCCTTTAACCTAAATCTTACACACTGCACTTTTAAATAATGATAATAAAGTATCAAAACTCAATTTTAAGAGACCCTTCTACAAGAATTTATATTGTAATAGAACGATTAATAGAAAGATAAAAAAAACAAACATAAAAAGATCCAAAAAGCTTGGCTCCACTGTCATAAACTAGTTTATATAGGCAACCTTTAGAGGCAGGCGGTAAAAGGAGATGTGAGAGACAAAGTAAGTAAGAATGGTAAGAATGGAGAAGCTGACTTTCTCAGCTAGACTAAAATCAGAAACTTTTAAAAACTACTGGGAAAACTGGATTGATTTTGTGTCTCCATTGAGAGCAGACTTTGTGCAATAAGGACAGTGTGTATTGCAGAGTGTTGACCCCCTTGGTTCAGGCTACAAACTTGTTTATTGTTCATTTATTTATTTGATATGTTTACCCCAATCAGGAGACAAGGAACAATGCAGGAGAGGTGTGAAAATAAGGACAAGAGTGAAAAAGCGGTTCATTTTACTTCACATTTACTCTACTGTAACTTTACTTGAGAATTCATGTCCAATTATGTCTCTGCTCTGCGTTGGAAGTATAGGAATGTTTTATGCTGTTGTAAAATTATACACATTATGTAAAATATTGATGGAATATTGATATGTGGAATCAATAAAAAAGATAATTGAAAAAAAAAAAAAAAGCTCTGGGTGTTGCAGGTCAAAAGATCAAATTTGGGGCCTTTTGGGTTCAAATGTCTGGTTAGGGTAACTACACATGCTCTTACTGCTGCTGGTGTTAGAATAACTTTTTGAACATAAAAACACAAGAATAAACAAAAATACTGTTCTCTAAGTGCTGCAACTGACAGTAAACATTACAACCATAACATGAATATGCTCTAGTATTAGAATATGAGAAATTTAATGTTACTCTGCTACTTCAGCTAACTTGCGGGAGGATGAGGTCGTATTTAAAGAGACCACTTTGGTGAGAGAATGGGCTGTGATTGGTGGGTGACTGACGATCACCCATAAACCTATCGGTAGCTGAGCACATGACTCTGTGTCCTGCATGAACTAACACAATGCTTCATTAGTCACAATTCAAGTTCAGGATTTCTACGATGACATTCTCACTTTAAACTTAATTTAAAGTATCTTGAATTGAGGCAAATTAAAGCTGACCTTGAATTATGATCAGTCCGAATCAAATTGTCATATCACAAATCATAAACTGGATTTATTTTCATAATTAATTATGGACAAAATGTATGTTGCAGAAATCTGAAATGGATATCTATATAATTGAGCATTGTACAAGTTACATTGTACAAGTACATGTTCTACTGAATAAGGGATCAGCCACTTGCTATCTGTAAACCCCCAACCCCCAAGTGAATCTCCTTATATTATGCTAGGTGTTGTTTGGGCAAAGAAAAAATTAAAAGAAAAAAACTCTAATTTTTGCATTTTAGCAGGTGCTCTTAATAAAAATGTTCCCTTTTTAGCACCATGCATCTTATCCACTGAAATATCCACACTTACATCACTGATATAAACATATCAGTCAGGTTTGCCTATCTCAGCTGTGGAGAAGGGAGGGAGACTGTCACCTGTGCATGTACACCACTGTATCTCTCATGGAAGTTACCATTTTAATTATGTTAGAGGCCAAAAAATTGTGAGCATTGACAGCCATTTTTAGATATGATAGGTAAAGTGAGCAGTATGGGCTACAGAGTTTACCCATACTCTGCTGCTGCCATCTTCCTCATCCTGCTACTGATTGGCATAATCATTGCCATTGCAGTGGTCTGTTGCAAGTGGAGGAAGAAAGCTCTGAGAAAGGACAAAGAAGGAGTGCCACTCCGGGATGTTTAGTGTGTGTGTGTTTCAGCACATGCACACACATGCACACATATTATTGTGGGAACAAGCGGTACAGCTGAACTGGACTGAGGCCTGCAACGAAAGTAATAGTTCAAAGTTCCACTGTCAAACACTGGAATCCACCCTTCCTTTAGTTTCTGTGAAACTGAATATGTTGAACATATTTTATTCTTACTTCATCTACTACTATCATTTCATGCTGCAAAAAATAAAAGATGGAAACACTGATAGTCATCTTACTGAAGCGGTTATATTTCATTCATTTTCTTTTGTATTTGCTTAGTGGTATTTGATAATTGTAGATAAAGACTACCATTTCATTTTATTTATTTCATTTTATAGAGACCTTTCTAACTTCACATTTATTTTTTTAGTCTGGTGAAAGCAACACTTTATGGGAAATCAAGACTTTGTGTATATTATTTTGTATCTGATGCGTAACTTATTGTGTTTAATTGAAATTAACACATTTGTATATGATGCTTTTGTTATACGTCTGTTTTTTGCAGATAATTTTGTATTTGGTGAAAATATTTAACATTTGATAAATATTGTTATAAACAGAACCATTTATTATTTCAGTTCTGTTAAATGGAAAATAGCAAATATTACAATTTGTGTCTGTGCCTTATTAGAGATGGAATTGGAGATGTCAGGATTGCAAAAATGCTTGGACTGAATGTGCAGAACCCAGAACCCCAACACACTGAATAAACAATAGTACTTGTTAATTAACCCTAAGTGATGTCCAGGGGGCTTACATCCATCTATAGTTTTAAGAACTTCACTGTAAAAGGAGTTCTGTGCATCTTCATCAAAGGGTGACAAAAAAATCTAAAAAGTGAAACCTGATCCATTTTATGTCTATTAAATCTTGACAAAAGGCATTCATATTTTTACACTCTTACTTTAATAATTCTAGATTCTATAATTCTGTATGGGTTTGAAAAAAATCCACTCTAGCAGATACTTATATGTTATGTAATCTACTTTAGTAGCCTCCCTCATAAATTTAGTTTGTTTTTTGTCTTCTGGCCTTGAGAGACGAGTAATCTCACCAGTTACAGTTAAAGCTGTAAAGTTACCCAGATTAACTTCATTATTTTCATTTAGTCAATCCAAAGAGTAAAGTGGACAGAATGCATTTTGTTGATTCTACAAATTTTAGCAGGGAGATAACACAATTTCTATGCCAAGATAGAAACAACAATAAGGTTTCACAACTAATATTCAGCAATGAGATGGTCATGATCACCCATGGGCATCATGTAAGAAAACCAAAATACAAATACAAAGTAGAAAAGATAAACCATAGTCTTTTACAAATTTGGGTAAATAACCAAGAATTAAGAATAGCCTTGTCCATGCCTACAATATGAAGAGCCACAGTGAAGGTAGAGGTAATGAGGTAGGATAGTAATCAAAGGAAATATCGTGTTTCAGGGCCATTCTGCACCCATCAATTAAACCTCAAATGAAACCATTTGTTACATTCACAGACTGACATTTCTACAGATAATTACATCTTGATGCCATACAATATAATATGGTTTACAGCAAACAAAAGAGAAGTACTTAAATGTCTCAGAGAAACATTGTCTGAACCATAGACTGTATATAAAGAGGTCTGAACCCAGTTATCTTGCATGGCTTAAGCCTGGCCCCCAGCTTTACTGTGGGGAACCTTGGAGTTACATGAAAACAAGCCTCTGGGACAGCCTTCTTCCACCTACAAAATATGAAAATGAGAAAGATCTCGTCTCAAAGAATGCTGAAAAAGTAGTCCATGCATTTGTTACCTGTCGACCGCTTGGGGAATTCTGTGAAAGAATAAAAATGTTGTGGCTTGTTCAGATGTGTTTTACTCACTGCAGAGTGGGGAGAGACATCACACAAGGCGGTACAATTCTTTCTAATGGTCAACATTCAGAGTTTAGGTTTTGAATCATCACTTAAATGGATAGTTCAACGCAAAAAGAAAATTCACTCATTATCTACTCATCTCTTTGCCGATGGAGGGGTCTCTGTGAAAACAAATGTGAATACAACTCCAGGAAGTCCTGGACAGGCTAATTTATTATACAATTATGCTCCAATTATTCACTAAGTCATGTGATAAACACCTTCAGCACCCCTGCTGATGTGGCATATCTGTATGCATTGGGGGTTCAAGTAAATTGAATTCACACTGTGATGTGAGAGCTTGTGAATGGATTGTATTTATATAGCACCTTTCTAGTCTTGATGATCACTCAAAGCACTTTACAATACAGTTTGCAATTCACCCATTCACACGCATATTCATACAGTTTTTTTTTCAATGAAGGGCAATTTGGGGTTCAGCATCTTGCCTAGGTATACTTGCTTGTGTGTCTTGTATTGCAAGATCCTGCTTTGGCTGGAGCTGGGGGCCATCAGTGAAGTAGAGGTAGCTGGCCACTGCCTCATATAATAATAGCCATGTTCATCCTGCCATTCAGATGAGTTTTGATTTCTGTAGCATTAATTTGATCTTGTTTTGGTCTGGAATTCAGTTCCTGTCAGCCTTATCAGTTGAATTTCTTTTTTGTTTTAGTTCTTTGAAAATTACTTTTTGTTAGAAAGATCTGATCCATCATGTGTCTTCCCTTATTTAGTGCCAGATGACTCTGATGCGCCAAACCAAGTTATAAATTGCCTGTGAAAATAAAACTGAAAATCTTGTAATGTTCAAGGACAAAAGATTATCGGCAAAGTTGGAGCTGCAAAACAAATCAAAAATAAAGAACCTGGGTGTTACTCAGGACTAGATTTTAATCCACACATAAACAATGTCACAAAGATTGCCTTTTATCGTTTAAGAAACATTGCAAGAGTAAGACTGTACCTCACTTTGGAAACTGCCAAAAAGTTGATTCATGCTTTTATACTTTCTCGCCTGGACTACTGTAATGCACTATATTCAGGATTACCGAAAAAATCCATCGATCGCCTACAGCTTTTGCAAAATTCAGCAGCCATGGTTTTAATGAGAAATAGGAAAAGATTCCATATTACTCTTATTTTAGTGTCTTTACACTGGCTTCTAGCATCACTGAGGATTGATTTTAAAATTATTTTACTTGTTTTTAATTCTCTTAATGGTACAGCACCGTCATACATCTCTGACTGTTTATCGGAATATGTTACGAATCATTCCCTCAGGTCGTCTACAGCGGGCTTGCTCAATGTCCCCAAAACAAACAATAAAAGGTTTGGGGAAGCAGCTTTCTCTTGCTATGCTTTCCTATGCTATGCTATCCAAAGGTTTGGAACAAACTCCCACCACACATCAGACATGCTTCTTCTGTTGATAGTTTTAAGAAACAAATCAAGACCTGTTGCTATGATAATACATTTTAGCTGCATTTTATGTATAAATACATGTATTATTATTATTGTTATGGTCTCAGCCAGCCAGGCCATAACAACATGTAATCAGGAAAGCTGTCTCAAAAGCCATCCTCCTGGGAAAGTAGATACAGTAAACACAAAGATCGATGTCATGAAGAAAAGCAGGAACTTGAAAGGTGCATAAAAATATCAAAAGAAATAGAGAAAACAACAACAATTTTCTTCTACAACTCCCAACATGCACTGAACTGTGCCTGTGGCCCCATATTTTTATCATATTACTTCATGTAACTAAAGTCCATTGTTTGTGCTTCCATCTCTCTATCTCTCTCCCTCTCTCTCCAAATTTCACTACTAATACTACCACCATATTATGATTATGATGATGATGATAAACTGTTATTATTAATAATATAATTGCATCTCAATGTATCACTATTCATTATATTTATATTTTTATGACAACAACAGTCTCTCTCTGTCTCTCTCTCTCTCTTCTCTCCCCTCTTATCCACTCATCTCTCCTCTCCTCCATTATTCTCCTCAAGTCAAGGCAGATGGGCGCCCACACTGATTCCAGAAACTTGTTGTAGTCACTCACTCATAGTAAACTCACTTGAATACTATAATAATAATAATAATAATAATATTGTGATACTACTACTACTACTAGTAATACACTTTATTCATATAGCACTTTAAAAAACGGAAGTGCTTTGACTGAAAAGCAAGCAAAGTAAATAAAAACTTGAACAAATAAAAGCAGTAATATGACAATCAAATATTAATTTGGTCCAATTTTTAGTGAAAATGGCAGAGCAGATGTTTTGGTTGCAAACCTAACAATGCTCTACTTGGCTCTACTATTTCTCTACTACTTACTTGTATGCAAGTAGAGCTATAATTCATCCTGCACATTGAGGCCTCCATCATGAAATACAATGCACAACAAAAGACATAAAACAGTTTATATTTTGTTACATGTGTAAAACATTACATACAGTACAAAATACTTTGAATATACACTTAATATATACACATTTCACTTAATAGTAACATGCCATCGCCCAAAGATATCAGTAATCATATCTTCAGTTTTAGAGCATTCCATTACTTCTGACTATACGTGTTGGCAGCTCTGTGCGGTAAACACATTTCCCATTAGTCTGCATGAAGGTGACTGTCATCTTATGCTCAGTGACCTGGAAGTAAGCCACGCCTCCTATTGTGTGATTGACAGGACTGGAGTAGAGCTGCCAGGACTGAGGAACACTGTCCTTGTGAGTGGTGTCAGGATCGCTGACCACCCCACTCCCACTGACTACATATGAGCTCCCATCATCCTCTCTGATGAACTGTTAAAAATACAGAGACAGACAGCATTAAAGGCATCAATGTTGTGCTCAATTAGACCAAGATACAGCGACAAAATTCATTAAAGGTTCAGTGTGTAAGATTTAGGTGAAAGGGAGCAGAAACTGAATACAAAGTAATCCTAGTGATGTTTTCACTAGTGTGTTTTATCTAAATTGTACGATTGTTGTTTTCTTAGAATGAGCCATTTATATTTAAATACTTTATATTTACATGGGGAGCAGGTCCTCTCTACAGAGGCCACCATGTTTTTACAGTAGTAAAAACTGGACAAACTAAACGCCTCTTGAGTTTTTATGACAAGTGAAGGCTGCCACAGGTACTCTTTCATCTTTGGAATTCAGGAAGACTTTCTCATAAACCGTTCCTGGCAGAGGCCGTCCACACAGAGCCCAGTTCTGCCGGAGGTTTCTTACACCTGGGAGTTTTTCCTCCCGGCTGTTGCTCATGCTTGCTCGGTGTGGAACAAGTTGGATTTTGTGTTTCTTCTTGGACTTGGACTTTTGTGCAGCACCCTTAGACAACTGCTTGTTGTGATACCTTGCTATATAAATTTGAAATTTGAAATATTCAATTACTCACAAATCTATCTCTCTATATATATTTCTTATTATTAATCAGCTGATTGTGGGCATTTTGAAAGGCCATTCAGATATTGCCACAATCTCATCCAGCCAGTCGTGCGGTTGTGATCAAATTTGAAATCCTTTCTCCTCTCTCCGGCAGTCAGCTGTCATTAGTGATCCGCTGTAACTCCCCTTCAACCCAATCTCCTCCGGTTTAATCCGAAGCCATGGTCCAGTCCAGCAGAGTCATTCATAATTATTTCTCCATCAACCCCTCTGATGCTGATGACATCACATAGGGGTCAAAATGCCAAAAGACTTAATTGCATAGAAATAAAAAAAATATTCAACTGTCAAGTTAAAGTCTCTCCTGATTGAACTGTTCTCATATCAACCACTTGTTTCCAATCTTATTTCATTGTAGGGCTTTATGCAGCACATTGATTCCCTCTTACACTGACACACAAATATTGACAATCAACACATCTGTATGCTTAGACTGCAACACTCACGTTGCACAGTAGATTCCTCTTGCTCCAACGTGTTTTACAGACACACAGATCACTTCATAATGTTGAGGTAATTATAAAATTAAATATAAAACCATATCATACAAGTGGTAGATGAAGTTACCAGATATTCCATCACAGTGTATCATTCTATGTAATTGTTTCCATCTTTTCAATCCCCCCTCCCTTTCTGCTTCTGTTGTGCAGTGACTTTAGTTTTTTTACGGTCATTTTGTGCCATACAGACCTGCATAGTGAAGATAAGGCTTACAGTGTACCATTCTTAATGTTGTCTTTACTCAGTAGCCATCACATTGTGCAATCATTTACTTCATTGAGATAAGTTGAAGCCAATTGTTGGACTGTAAGTTATACAACTGCAGGAAAAACAAATGCTCATCTTCCTGGAACAATATGTCAACATTGGCACATATAAAATAAATAAGATTTCATCTTTATGACTAATTATATTGACCAGTAATATCCGTTGAAACAAAGTATCATTTAACCCAATAACTATCTGGATGGTTTCTAATTTTTGGAAATGTATAAAACCTGTGATTGTGTAATGTGGGCACATGCCAGTCTTGGTGCCAGAAAATGATGCAAACTAGCTTTGAACTATCAACAAGTACAGTCTTTGTAGCACCCACTAGTGAATGCCACCTCCTGTACAGAGAGGGGCAATCTTGCACATACTCTTCTCAAACACAGTGTGATAAGTGGGATATGAAAAAGAATAAATAACTGTCAAAGAGACAGACAGACAAATAACAACACACTGAGATACACTTCCTTGATGTGTATCATTTACACATGATATTTTTTATGATTGAGCGTGCACTCACTTACATACCTGCAGATTGTGGTCATGGCCAGACAAGTACACAGTGACTCTGTATTTCTTCAGCAGGGGCCTCAGTCTGTTGACCAGACAGGATGTTGGTCCGTGATGGCCGATGGACCAGACAGTATAATGACCAGCCACCACAACATAGGCTGATATGACACATGTCATACATACTGGCACTTCAGTTAAAAGGCAACAACAGAACAAAATGTAACTGTATCACATCTTAGAGAACAACCACAGTTCTGTCTCATTTGCTTCTGTTTCTGTATGTTAATTGAGAGTGGCATGATGATGCAGAAATCGTTTGTATTTAGTGCCGTGCAAAAATATTATAATTAATAACATGCATAATACAATCATGCACATAGCAATGACTCCAAACATATAGCCTTATAAAGATTTATCAAGAACTATCTTCACAGATAAGAGAAACAAATAGCTCTTCACATCATCAAGTTATTTTTTGACAGCATGACGTAACAGAGGAATGTTTTTTGAGCAATGTTGCAGATCATCAAACACATTTTAATACAGTATAAGGTAAAGACAATGTGAGTACATCATTGGATTTATTGAAAGGAAAGAGTTAATCTAAATCCCCCATTGAAAGGTAATCCACCCCAAAACCTAAATACTGTTCTATTTGCAATAACTTTAAGTCTTTTACATCCCTGTGGAGGAATTTTTGAACCATTGCCATTGCAGGACTTTTTAAAATCCAGCACATAGGTTTTTGAGCATGAACTGTACATTCATGCTGTACTCTAAAGTCTTGCCACAGCATCATAACCGGGTTCAAGTTGAGAGCTAACATTTGGTGTTTGTCCTGATGCCTATGTAATTACGTGCTCAGGACATTATGTGTTGCTCTACAAATTGTTTGGAGTGTCCAGGCAGTTGTATTGGCAGTTTGCTACTGCATGGCGTGAGTTTGGTTGCTTTGCAGCTTGTTTTTTCGAATTTAACTGTTGCTTGTGGGTATCGTTGTGTTATTGCGAAGTTGTGGTCTCCCTGTTGTTAAAAAAAAATCCACTGTGTGTGTGTATGTGTGTGCAGAGGTGATAAAAGCACACACATTCTTTACTCAAGTAGAGGTACAGATACTTGTATTAAAAATAACTTGAGCTGAAGTTTAACCACTGTTTCGGATTCTTTAACCAAGTAAAAGTATAAAAGTACAGGTTCTGAAATGTACTTTGACTTCTTTAACTGAACTACTCTTACTTCAAATAAAGTAAAAAACAATTCACTTAAAAGGAGGGTTAAAGCAAAGATTTTTGAGCATGAAAAACTGTCCACAAGAAAATGAGTACAATGTATTGAATGAAGTATTTTCTTAAAAGGTCCAGTGTATAAGACTTAGGAGAAAGTGATCTATTGACAAGAATTGAATATAAAATAATCCACCAGTGGGCAATCGTCAAAATTGTACAGATTGAACAGAATGGGCCCTGCTAGATTTAAATACTTTATATTTACATCAGGAGCGCGTCCAAACTGGACAAACTAAAGCTTTTGAGTTTTTATGTCAGCTGAAGTTCACCACAGGTTCTACTACCCACCTCTGAGAGTGTTTATGTACATATGATATTCATTAGCGATATTCACTGCCACTAGATGTCGCACTAGCAGCAGTATCTCAAACCATAGCAAATGTGGAGGTAATCCTGTAATTCTCCATTTACTTTAATTAAATCTCAATAGGTATATGTTTATATCAGTGATGTAAGTGTGGATATTTCAGTGGATAAGATGCATGGTGCTAAAAAGGGAACCTTTTTATTAAGAGCACCTGCTAAAATGCAAAAATTAGACTTTTTTTCTTTTAATTTTTTCTTTGCCCAAACAACACCTAGCATGATATAAGGAGATTCACTTGGGGGTTGGGGGTTTACAGATAGCAAGTGGCTGATCCCTTATTCAGTAGAACATGTACTTGTACAATGTAACTTGTACAATGCTCAATGATATAGATATCCATTTCAGATTTCTGCACAATTTGATTCTGACTGATCATAATTCAAGGTCAGCTTTAATTTGCCTTAATTCAAGATACTTTAAATGAGGTTTAAAGTGAGAATGTCATCGTAGAAATCCTGAACTTGAAATGTGACTAATGAAGCATTGTGTTAGTTCATGCAGGACACAGAGTCATGTGCTCAGCTACCGATAGGTTTATGGGTGCTCGTCAGTCACCCACCAATCACAGCCCATTCTCTCACCAAAGTGGTCTCTTTAAATACAACCTCATCCTCCCGCAAGTTAGCTGAAGTAGCAGAGTAACATTCAATTTCTCATATTCTAATACTAGAGCATATTCATGTTATGGTTGTAATGTTTACTTTCAGTTGCAGCACTTAGAGAACAGTATTTTTGTTTATTCTTGTGTTTTTATGTTCAAAAAGTTATTCTAACACCAGCAGCAGTAAGAGCATGTGTAGTTACCCTAACCAGACATTTGAACCCAAAAGGCTCCAAATTTAATCTTTTGACCTGCAACACCCAGAGCTTTTTTTTTTTTTTCAATTATCTTTTTTATTGATTCCACATATCAATATTCCATCAATATTTTACATAATGTGTATAATTTTACAACAGTATAAAACATTCCTATACTTCCACCGCAGAGCAGAGACATAATTGGACATGAATTCTCAAGTAAAGTTACAGTAGAGTAAATGTGAAGTAAAATGAACCGCTTTTTCACTCTTGTCCTTATTTTCACACCTCTCCTGCATTGTTCCTTGTCTCATGATTGGGGTAAACATATCAAATAAATAAATGAACAATAAACAAGTTTGTAGCCTGAACCAAGGGGGTCAACACTCTGCAATACACACTGTCCTTATTGCACAAAGTCTGCTCTCAATGGAGACACAAAATCAATCCAGTTTTCCCAGTAGTTTTTAAAAGTTTCTGATTTTAGTCTAGCTGAGAAAGTCAGCTTCTCCATTCTATATATATCGAGCATTACATCTACCCAATCCTCTATTTTTGGTGGATCTTTTTTTAGCCATTTTCTGGTGATGGCCTTTTTAGCCACCACCACCATTATTCGAAATATGTATTTAATCTCCTGGTTCTCTTTTCCCAAATATAAAACTTCAAATGAAAGTGGAATTTGCACTTTCAGAATTGTTTCCATACTCTTCTTTAACTCTTGCCAAAAAGGTATAATACAAGGGCATCCCCAAAAGATATGAAAATGGTCTGCCTTATTTTCCCCACACAGTCTCCAACGTCGTGTGTCTTGAGATTTCTGTTGTGTTGGTGTAATAAAGTATCTTACAATGTTCCTCCAACCATATTCTCTCCATGAGAGGGAGCATGTTGTTTTCCACTGTCCTTCATTTACCTTGTCCCATTCCTCCTCTGATAACTGCCACCCAGCCTCTTTTCCCCCCTTTTCTTTTATATATGTCATATTGTTACCCTTTAATCTTTCCACTTCTTTATATAGTTTTGTGATTAGTTTCTTTCCCTGGTCTGAATCATATGCTGAGATGAATAACTTAATGATTCCTGACTCAGGCTCATCTGAATTAAACTTTTTTATAGTTTACTCCATATAATGCTGCATCTGTAGATATCTGTATAAATCTTGATTGTTTAATCCATACTGATTTTTTAGATCCTGAAAACTTTTGATGGTCTTCTTTTTAAAAAGTTCCCAAAATATTTTTGGTCCCGCGTCCCATCTACTGAATCTACTATCTGCTGTGTTTGGTGTGAAGTCTGAATCATATGCGATTCATCTCAATACCTTACTCTGTTCAATCACTTTATTCTTTGATATAATCTCAAGAAATTCCCTCAAGCAGTCCAAGTTACCAGATATAATGAAATTCCCTACTGACAGTCCTAACATATCACATTCACAGTGACGTTACTCTGACCTTTAACTTCGAAGGGAATCCTTCATCTTTGAATTGAAGTTAATATTTTTAGTTTGACGACATTCCCATGAGCTGATCTTTAGATATCAATTTAAGGAAAAATATTTACATACTTTGTGAGAACACTGTGACATTTGGCTACCAAAATGAAACCCAAATTCATGTGAATGTGAAAAAATTCCCTGAAGGCATTTCGGATATATCACATTTACAAGGCAAGAAGTGAACTTTGTGAGGTCCTAGTGACCTTGCCGTTTGATCTTTGACAACTGAATTCTATTCAAGTCATCATTGAGTCCAAATGAATGTTTGTGCCACATGTAATGATATTTCCTTTGGACAATCCTGATAAATTGTATTCAAAACAATGCAAAGTCATGTGAGCTTGACCTTTTGACCTTTGACTAACATAACGTAGTTGTTCATGAGATATCGCATTCACATGAATGGGCAAGACAGATGGATGGACAACCTGAAAACATAATGCCTCTGGCCATACTGAATGTGACAATGGTAAAGAAAGAAATAGAGCAATACATGATAAATAATTTGTTCCATGTTCTTTTATTTTACATGGATGATTTCTTGACAAAACAAGCCAACTCTATAAATGTGAACTGAGTGTCAGAAATTAACATGACATTCATAGCATCTGCAAACAATTTTTCCCCACAAATTTCTGTAACTTTCTGAGAATCTACATCACAGTATATTGTAAAATATCATGTGTTTCAATACTCACCTTATTGATGGAACCTCAGTGATGTCTACTGTCCCTGGCTCAGACACTCTCTCAAGCATCTACAGTACATGTCAAGACAGGTAATGGTAGCATTAAAATAACATTAGATTTCTACAATTCAGTTGAACTATTATAGTTTCAGATATTAACCATTTAATTCCGAGTTCAGTCAAGAACCCTTTGTTATGATTTACCCATTTGTTGCAAATGGGGACACAGTTATGATTGGCGCTGAAGGCTCCATTCTTTGGATGTTCCCTGGTTAGCCGAGCAGCGTGCTAAGATGAAACAGGGAACATATGCAGAACCCCCCAGTGGGCGTAGCAGGCAAGGTACTTTGGTTAAGATGATTTACCACAACCGTGTTTGTACTCTGTGCTGTGGTGGCAATTTCTGTGAAACAAGCAAAATGTCAAACACTTCTTTATGTAAGTTTAATTCAGCATTTGCAGATGGACTCATTAGTACACATCACCTGATTGATATGCACAAATGAGCAAAGAACATAGGAGAATCTGTGTTCTTATAACTCACAGCCCCCTCCCACTAAGCATGCAAAGGTATATTCAAGTTCAGGATTTCCACAATGACATTCTCACTTTAAACTTAATTTAAGGTATCTCAAATTGAGGCAAATTAAAGCTGACCTTGAAATATGATCAGTCACAATCAAATTGTCATATATCACAAATCATAAACTGGATTTATTTACATAATTAATTATGGATAAAATTACAAAGTATGTTGCAGAAATCTGGAATAGATATCTATATCATTGAGCATTGTACAAGATGACAAGTAAATTATTTTTAAATAAACAGCATGGAAATGGACATGTTACTACATGTTCTACTGAATAAGGGATCAGCCACTTGCTATCCGTAATGCAAACAGTCATCATCAGGGACATAGTCATCAGAGAGATCATAGTTAATAATCATCCCAAGGTACTTGTTCCGTAGTTCTTTACAAAGTCTACCACCTGTACCTTGATGATAGTACTCTGAGAGTTTGAGGGCTGATGCCTAAAACTCATGTCCTTGGTTTTGTCACATTTAGTACTAAAAATGCACAGTCACACCAATACAGATTCACAATCCACAATGGGACCATGGCTGTTCTCATCCGCATGGAGGAGAGAGAGATATACTTAACACCTTTCGTCAAAAAGTGACAGTTTTACGACTTTGAACTTTTACCTAGTGAGGTCACGAGAAGAGAGGGGGGGGGGGGAGAAGAGGGGGGTGATAAGAGGGGGAGGAGGGGGGTTTAGGAAGTGGGGGGTCATAAAAAAAAAAAAAAAAATAGATAAAGTGAGGGGGAATAAAAACCAGATACGGGGTGAGATCAGAGAGCGCGCTTTGCTGCACGAGAACTCAGTATGTAAACATCCAAAGAATAACAACAGGCGTGATTGTATGGCTCCTCTCTCTCACAGACAGAGGCCCAAATGATGCAGAAAAATAAAAAACTAAATGGGTAAAACAGGAACAAGGATCCAAGTTGACTTGCTATGGCTTTGACTGTCTCAGATTTGGTCAAGCTTGTCAGGGTGTGTTATCACAGATCAAAAATTTTATGACTTTTTATTTTAAGGCTGGAGGTTCCCTATCTATCTATCTATCTATCTATCTATCTATCTATCTATCTATCTATCTATCTATCTATCTATCTATCACAAACTGAACTAAATTCTCAAACACTTCCTGTGTGCTCAAAAGTCCTGTTCGTTTAATAGAGTCTAGAGCTCTAACTACTACCACAAACTAAATCCTCCAGGCTGCTCGTTTACCAGCCAGCTCACAGTATGTAATGTGTAAATCAGACAGTGTTAGAGTTTAAAAAAAAAAAATATTTACACTATGTAGCTAGGCTTGCAGTTCCAGTCTTTATGGTATCAAAGCTTATCATATCCTAGACCTGACACTGTTTGATGCACAGAGCTACAGTATCTTCTCATGTGAGTGACGTTGCTGCAAACTAGTACTTTTCCAAAGCTGTCCGTGATAATGTGGGGTGCAGTGTCATACTGTGCACTTCGAGTATTCTCAAAATAAATCCACTCAATTTACCAAAAAAATCTGATGAGCCATCAAATGCACTCATCAAACAGAATCAGAAACAGAGATTGATGTATACACAATGTATTTGTATCAGACAAACTGAAAGGACATTTTGTTACTTTCTAAATATTAAACTCTAAAACATTACACAGCCTTTTATCACTATACTTTGCTCTTAATTTCATATTGTTTCAAATAATTGTATATTTTATTTTCAGATATGTTGAACTGTTTTCTATAATTATTATTAACAAAAAAATTTTTTTGTGCTAATTAAACTCATGGATCTTGTGAAAGAGCATGCTGATTACGGATAACCCCCTTCTGATGTATGTAGCAAAGGGCCAGGAGTGATTAGGCAGCCAACTAGTGTGGGAAAAGCGGTGACTCACAGGTTATGCAACTGAAAATCACCTGAAGTAGTGGTTTGAATATGATTATAAATGTTATCTAAATGAATGGGACCTTTAGTCTGAGTTATTCTTTGACCCTAAATAATAATAAACCAAGGGCATGGGAGTGCCTAATCAATGATTAACTTATTTTAATTTTACTTTTACTTTAAAATTGATCCTTGAATACAACTTTTGTTCCAGGTGAAGACTCAGGTACAGTTTAAGCTAATTAATTGATTTTTATAAGGACATAGATTTTTGTCTGTGAGCACTGGATGTGTGCTAATTGTTATCTCGGGTTTTCAATGAAACCTTATTAAACAATTGGACAAATGAAGTCTTATATTTATGTAACCCAGATCTCCTGGGCCTGAGTTCGTAAACACAAAAAAAAATGAATATGATCTCAGAAGAATATTTGAAACGAATCTTATCTTTTGTTTAAATTCCTCTAATTAATATTAAAGACCACCACAACTGTATTTTAAAAGTCAAAACCTTCACAGGTGTTTATTTACAATAGGAAATAAATGAAAAGGCTGTGAATTCCTCTCAGGAAGTAAAATATTTACAAAACAAAATAAATGCACAAAATAAAATACAGGGTCTTTTTAAATTGTTTAAACTGTTCCTTTGACTTCTCAATTTACCCTTTAATTCACTGGTTAAATAAAATCTTTACCTTTCACAGGTCTCTGAATAAAAACAAACACAATTCCTATCAACTGTAAATTAACTCACAAACATCACATGTGGGCCCACTTCAGAAATGATCAACTTGAAACTTAGTTGCAGGCCTGTAGTGATGCTCGGGTGCGGTGAGGCCTGAAAACTGAGTGGCCACTTCACTCAATCAAGAGCATAAAATAAAAGCATGTGCATTGTCATATCAGTTCGATACTCACAGGTCCAAAACGAGGAGCAATGGGGCAACGACAGTCACAGAAAGGGGTGATGGCAGTCACAATCCGAACACAGGCAGCACACACAGTGGCGAAAATCCAGGGAAGAATAAAACAGCAGGGTCCATCCACCAGCAACCATCTCAGTTTCTCTCTCTCTTCACAGACGTCCGTCTCCTTTAATTACATGAACTCTTTTGAGCCATAATATCATCAGGCTAAATCGTACTGACTTAACGTTAGCCCGTTTTTAGCATTGAAAACAACAGTGCTAAAGCTAAGATATACAGACACATTTCAAACTTTAGAATTGGCTCTCCTACAACTGAAGTACTGTGGTTTCATTTCTGTCCGGGTGTATTTGTCAACCTAAATGAGCTGAAACCAACACCAAGGTTACTGGCAGCACTGCTTGCACACAGCAACACAGCCATTCACCCAATCAAGTTTACCTGGGTTTTAGTCAAGGTATATATGCTTCAGTGGGATACAGCTGACAGGCCTAATGGTCAATTCCTTTTGAATTGACCAATTGACCTTAGGAACAAATCATTTAACCAGTACTTCACATACTGCGAAGTAACACTATGAACTGAAAAACATTAGATGCACAAGTTACCATGTAAAATAAACACTATATAACAAGAAAACAATGGTAGCCTTGTCATAGCACCACATTACACTGCTTACACATATATAAAGTTTTACCTTAAACAGACCATTAGTTTTAGCCATTAATTTTCAACAATATTTTATAGTATTAAACAGTATAATAGATTACATACAAATCATTTAAAAAAACAGTAATACAAAATCTGTCTGCAGGCGGAGCATTAATCATTAATCATTCAGGAATGATAAAGGAATGATAAAAGAAATGTAAATGTTTTCTTTCCAGTCACTGTGACCTTTGACCACTGAAATCTAACATATTCATCTTTGAATCAAAGTGGATCAAATAAATTAACTCTTGAGTCCAACTTAATGTGAAATGATTCCCTCAAGGTGTTCCGGAGATACTGTGTCATGTTCACAAAATAATTTGCTTGTGAGGCTACAGTGACATTGACCGTTGACCACCAAAATCTAATCAGGTCACATTTAAGTCCAAGTGAATGATCTGTGCCAAATTTGTAGAAATTCTCTCAAGACGTTCTAGACATATATGACAAGAATGGGAAAAAAATACCTAAAACATATGGACATTGGCTGTCAGGACAGGAAAATAGAAATCTGAAGCTGTGAGATGGTCATTATTTATGAATCATCAAATGGCATTAAAATGACATTAATTATCCCTTCTATGTAGTCTTATGTTTTGCTTTATATGTGGCTTTTAAGATGGGAGATGTTTGTACATAAATTTGCAGAGATAATAGTGTAACTTAAAAGATTACATGAGCTAGTCCATTCATGTGATAGATAACAAACTCTACAGAAACTCAGTCAATTCCCTTGAGTTTCGGTTCGTCTTCAACTCGACTGAGGTAATCAGGATCTGGGTATCCATAGCTGCAAAGACAATGACAGAAAATAAATGACTTTATATGGACAGTTTCCTATCAATGAAAATCTGTACGCATGATTGGTGGTCATTAGCCCTGTAGCATGCTGCCAGCAAAAACACAAGACTTGTGTACAGATGATTACATTGAGGTCACATGAATAAGTTTCTCTTTTCACAAATACACAGATTATATACATTTTATTATATACATATTTTATATGTGATTTGCGGCTGTGGCTGCAGGGGGGTAGAGAGGTGGACCTCTAACCAGTAGGTCGGTGGTTCTATCTGCATGCCAAACTGTCCTTGGGCAAGATACTGAACCCAGAATTACACACTCATAGAAAAAGTGCTGCCCATAGATGCAGTGTAGGAATGTGTGAATGGGTGAATGGCAATAAATTGTACTGTAAAGCTCTTTGAGTGGTCATCAAGACTAGAAAAGCTCTATATAAATACAGACCAATTACCATTTCTGTCACAGCCCTCTTACTTAGGCTCCGGCCATAATGAACTGATTACAGGGAAGGCCGTTTTGTTCTTGTGAATGTGTCTGAGCAGAGAATCTCCTGCTACGTTGTTTATATGTGGAAAACAAACTGGGGAATGTCTTTGCACATTCAAAGTGACAGTCTTGTGAAAACACCTACTTTTCACCATCGCTGTTGGTCGTTCGTAGTATTATAAGCAACCAAGTGCGGAGTAGACAATCTACTTCCTGTTCACACTGACCTGGTGTCATGATAAACGTTTATGTACCAGTCAGATACAGGCTACTTAACTGTTGTTAAATGTTTAAGATAAAAGTACTTGTTTGACCTATTATTCTATCATTTTATTCATCTACATTATGTCATTAGACCATTTATACTGAAGTAGCTGAGTAAGCAGCAAGTGAAGCTACAGTAAAATACATTATAAACTGTTTTATAAACAGAAATGTTAGATATATTGTGGGAGCTTGTTTCTCTTTGATTTGTGGTGAGTTACTGGATCATTTAAGCTTCTGAGAACTTCAGATGGAAAAAAAAAAAAAAAAAAGCTTTAAAGGACGAGAATTATTTTTCAGAAACAAAAAATGTTCAAAACCACTCGTAAAGTCTTTAACAATGTGTTTAACAGCTTGTTATATTATGTATTGTTTGAAATCTTCATTTTAAAGTAAGCTGTCAAATAAATGCAATGCAGTATAACATACAATATTTCTCTCTGAAATGAACAAGAGTAGAATTTTGAAGTAGTGTTAAGTGCTTTTATGTTGTGAAATAAAAAAGAAATATTGATATTTACAGTATTTGTATTTGTGAGTATTTTATGTGTAGTGTAAACTGTCCAGCCTGCAGAAGAGGAGTTATGTACATCTTGGGGAGCATATTCCTCTCTTAAGTGGAGAACAAAATATGCTTATTTAGTGTATAAGTATGTTTATTACTACACTAACAAACAACTAAGGCCAAAATATTGAAATCTACATTTTCTCTGTCTATTGCTACAATTTGAAGTAAAGAGGTGAGATCTTGAATCTGTCAATGAGCAGCGTGTCTCACACTGCTGAGCTGCGCTGATCACTCAGGCAGTGGACACTCCAAAATATGTTAACATGGGTGCAAAAATTATTCATAATGATCACAATATTGACTGAAATAATCATGATCATGTGACTGTATTATTCCTGCCAGTGTTAGTGGAGCGATCCACGGTGAAGATGAGTCTCTAATCAAAGGCACGTATCAACAGCTTCAGGATCCTCCTGCCCTCTGAGGAGGACTGAGTTTCTGTAGAGTTTGTTATCTATCACATGAATGGACTAGCTCATGTAATCTTTTAAGTTACACTATTATCTCTGCAAATGTATGTACAAACATCTCCCATCTTAAAACCCACATATAAAGCAAAACATAAGACTACATAGAAGGGATAATTAATGTCATTTTAATGCCATTTGATGATTCATAAATAATGACCATCTCACAGCTTCAGATTTCTATTTTCCTGTCCTGACAGCCAATGTCCATATGTGTTAGGTATTTTTTTCCCATTCTTGTCATATATGTCGAGAACGTCTTGATGAATTTCTACAAATTTGGCACAGATCATTCACTTGGACTTAAATGTGACCTGATTAGATTTTGGTGGTCAACGGTCAATGTCACTGTAGCCTCACAAGCAAATTATTTTGTGAACATGACACAGTATCTCCGGAACACCTTGAGGGAATCATTTCACATTTAGTTGGACTCAAGAGTTAATTTATTTGATCCACTTTGATTCAAAGATGAATATGTTAGATTTCAGTGGCCAAAGGTCACAGTGACTGGAAAGAAAACATTTACATTTCTTTTATCATTCCTTTATCATTCCTTAATGATTAATGATTAATGCTCCGCCTGCAGACAGATTTTGTATTACTGTTTTTTAAATGATTTGTATGTAATCTACTATACTGTTTAATACTATAAAATATTGTTGAAAATTAATGGCTAAAACTAATGGTCTGTTTAAGGTAAAACTTTATATATGTGTAAGCGGTGTAATGTGGTGCTATGACAAGGCTACCATTGTTTTCTTGTTATATAGTGTTTATTTTACATGGTAACTTGTGCATCCAATGTTTTTCAGTTCATAGTGTTACTTCGCAGTATGTGAAGTACTGGTTAAATGATTTGTTCCTAAGGTCAATTGGTCAATTCAAAAGGAATTGACCATTAGGCCTGTCAGCTGTATCCCACTGAAGCATATATACCTTGACTAAAACCAAGGTAAACTTGATTGGGTGAATGGCTGTGTTGCTGTGTGCAAGCAATGCTGCCAGTAACCTTGGTGTTGGTTTCAGCTCATTTAGGTTGACAAACACACCCGGACAGAAATGAAACCACAGTACTTCAGGAGAGATGGTAATTATTGACTACCATGGTGGTGGAGGTTGGTTGCAATGATCTGCAGCATGCCTATCTTTATTGTGCCCATGCCTTTCCTCACTTCTCTCCGGCCTCTGACAGGGAGAGGATGACAAGTGATGGTAAATGGTTTGTATTCATATAGAGCTTTTCTAATCTTGATGACCACTCAGAGCGCTTTACACTACAGTTTGCCATTCATTGTCGTTCACACACATTCATACAGTGCGTCTATTAGCAGAACTTTTTTTTTCTATTCAAGGACACTTCAGCATGCAGATGAGGCAAACTGGGGATTGAACTGCTACCCTTCTGGTAACCGCTCTACCCCTCCACCATAGCTTCCCATGATCAGGACAACTTACCGCCATTTACTTTAAATGTGACATTAAACATGTGACAGATCCCACGTTATTTTACATTTCTAATGGACATTTATATTCTGCATGTGCATGTGTTTGCTAACTTTCTGAATTTTTAATTGCTAAATGCACTTACATGAACAAATCAAGGCACATTTACATTTTTACTGAAAGTATGTTATTAAGTCAACAGTGAAATTTACCAAAGCAGCTGCTGGGACCTTCCAGAATGCAGGAGGGGGAGGAGTGGGAGGGGAGGGGTTCTGGTTCAGTTGTAGGAGAGCCAATTCGAAAGGTTGAAATGTGTCTGTATATCTTAGCTTTAGCACTGTTGTTTTCAATGCTAAAACGGGCTAACGTTAAGTCAGTACGATTTAGCGTGATGATATTATGGCTCAAAAGAGTTCATGTAATTAAAGGAGACGGACGTCTGTGAAGAGAGAGAGAAACTGAGATGGTTGCTGGTGGATGGACCCTGCTGTTTTATTCTTCCCTGGATTTTCGCCACTGTGTGTGCTGCCTGTGTTCGGATTGTGACTGCCATCACCCCTTTCTGTGACTGTCGTTGCCCCATTGCTCCTCGTTTTGGACCTGTGAGTATCGAACTGATATGACAATGCACGTGCTTTTATTTTATGCTCTTGATTGAGTGAAGTGGCCACTCAGTTTTCAGGCCTCACCGCACCCGAGCATCACTACAGGCCTGCAACTAAGTTTCAAGTTGATCATTTCTGAAGTGGGCCCACATGTGATGTTTGTGAGTTAATTTACAGTTGATAGGAATTGTGTTTGTTTTTATTCAGAGACCTGTGAAAGGTAAAGATTTTATTTAACCAGTGAATTAAAGGGTAAATTGAGAAGTCAAAGGAACAGTTTAAACAATTTAAAGAGACCCTATATTTTATTTTGTGCATTTATTTTGTTTTGTAAATATTTTACTTCCTGAGAGGAATTCACAGCCTTTTCATTTATTTCCTATTGTAAATAAACACCTGTGAAGGTTTTGACTTTTAAAATACAGTTGTGGTGGTCTTTAATATTAATTAGAGGAATTTAAACAAAAGATAAGATTCGTTTCAAATATTCTTCTGAGATCATATTCATTTTTTTTTGTGTTTACGAACTCAGGCCCAGGAGATCTGGGTTACATAAATATAAGACTTCATTTGTCCAATTGTTTAATAAGGTTTCATTGAAAACCCGAGATAACAATTAGCACACATCCAGTGCTCACAGACAAAAATCTATGTCCTTATAAAAATCAATTAATTAGCTTAAACTGTACCTGAGTCTTCACCTGGAACAAAAGTTGTATTCAAGGATCAATTTTAAAGTAAAAGTAAAATTAAAATAAGTTAATCATTGATTAGGCACTCCCATGCCCTTGGTTTATTATTATTTAGGGTCAAAGAATAACTCAGACTAAAGGTCCCATTCATTTAGATAACATATATAATCATATTCAAACCACTACTTCAGGTGATTTTCAGTTGCATAACCTGTGAGTCACCGCTTTTCCCACACTAGTTGGCTGCCTAATCACTCCTGGCCCTTTGCTACATACATCAGAAGGGGGTTATCTGTAATCAGCATGATCTTTCACAAGATCCATGAGTTTAATTAGCACAAAAAAAAATGTTGTTAATAATAATAATAGAAAACAGTTCAACATATCTGAAAATAAAATATACAATTATTTGAAACAATATGAAATTAAGAGCAAAGTATAGTGATAAAAGGCTGTGTAATGTTTTAGAGTTTAATATTTAGAAAGTAACAAAATGTCCTTTCAGTTTGTCTGATACAAATACATTGTGTATACATCAATCTCTTGTTCTGATTCTGTTTGATGAGTGCATTTGATGGCTCATCAGATTTTTTTTTTGGTAAATTGAGTGGATTTATTTTGAGAATACTCGAAGTGCACAGTATGACACTGCACCCCACATTATCACGGACAGCTTTGGAAAAGTACTAGTTTGCAGCAACGTCACTCACATGAGAAGATACTGTAGCTCTGTGCATCAAACAGTGTCAGGTCTAGGATATGATAAGCTTTGATACCATAAAGACTGGAACTGCAAGCCTAGCTACATAGTGTAAATATTTTTTTTTTTTTAAAACTCTAACACTGTCTGATTTACACATTACATACTGTGAGCTGGCTGGTAAACGAGCAGCCTGGAGGATTTAGTTTGTGGTAGTAGTTAGAGCTCTAGACTCTATTAAACGAACAGGACTTTTGAGCACACAGGAAGTGTTTGAGAATTTAGTTCAGTTTGTGATAGATAGATAGATAGATAGATAGGGAACCTCCAGCCTTAAAATAAAAAGTCATAACATTTTTGATCTGTGATAACACACCCTGACAAGCTTGACCAAATCTGAGACAGTCAAAGCCATAGAAAGTCAACTTGGATCCTTGTTCCTGTTTTACCCATTTAGTTTTTTATTTTTCTGCATCATTTGGGCCTCTGTCTGTGAGAGAGAGGAGCCATACAATCACGCCTGTTGTTATTCTTTGGATGTTTACATACTGAGTTCTCGTGCAGCAAAGCGCGCTCTCTGATCTCACCCCGTATCTGGTTTTTATTCCCCCTCACTTTATCTATTTTTTTTTTTTTTTTTTATGACCCCCCACTTCCTAAACCCCCCTCCTCCCCCTCCTCTTATCACCCCCCCCCCCCCCCCCTCTCTTCTCGTGACCTCACTAGGTAAAAGTTCAAAGTCGTAAAACTGTCACTTTTTGACGAAAGGTGTTAAGTATATCTCTCTGAGGAGACTTACTGTCACAGAGTCATCAGCAAATTTGAAAAGTAATCTGTTGTCATGCCAGCTGCGGCAGTCATCAGTATACACATTACAGAGTGCAAAGATCAGGAGAAGACCCTGTGAATGATGACAATGTCTCTTAGGTGCATTTGTTTACCCTCACTTTCTGTGTTAGTTGTCAGTTGCAGCTTGAGGTATCATGCATGTATCCAAAATTATCTTTTCCAGGCACTATACTGGTACTGTAGTCACTACAAGTTACGTACGTTCCATTTTGCCTGGGGACATTTAAAACAAACCAGTCTACAACACAGTTAACATCACATGAAAATCAACCGCCCTCCTCATCTTTTCATATTTTTTTATTCCTCAATTTTTTGATGTGGATTTAGAATTTGATACTGAGCATAGCCATGAAATTGGCTCCCGAATAGAAATGGTACAAGTTGTCAAACTTATGTTACCTACATAAATCCCCACAGATTTCAAAAACATTCTCAGCACACAGTTTACATCACAGTATATTATAAGGTATCACATTTTTAATTACTCACCTTATTGATGGAACCTCAACCATATTTACTGTCCCTGGCTCAGACTCTCTCTCAAGCATCTACAGTAGGTGTTTTCATTCCCAAAACACAGGCTCTCTTGTGGTTCCAAGAGTCTGTAAGAATAGAAGAGGAGGTAGAGCATTCAGCTGCCAGGCAGACAACTTCTGTGCATTTACGGTTAAACTTAAAACATTCCTTTTTGATAAAGCCTGGCTGGATCAGGTGAGTCCTGAACCATCCCTTAAGCTGCTATAGGTCTAGACTGCTGGGGAAACTCCCATCATCCACAGAGCACTTCTCTCTGTCTCTCTGCTATACAAATAAACACTCGTGGACATGGAATATCGTGAATCGTCTTCATAAAAGTGACACTAAAAACTCAAAGTACTCTTCAAATAAAGTTTCTCCAAACGTGTTTGTTATTTTATGTAGTTATTAACACGATATTCCATGTCCAAGAGTCCATTTCCCCGGATAAGATGGGTTTTATTCGTTATTTACCACTATAAACACACTCTGACCTCCTCGAGCTTTTATTTTGGTACTTCCTGTTACCGGCATTTGAATTTGCATATTAGTTAAATATTTAGTTTCACCCGAAACATTTAGATTTAACATTTAGATTTAACATTTGGATTTAAATATTTAAAATATCTCTAAGTTGACAAATATTGTTGTAAATGTGCAAAAGTGACTCTCAAAAATTCACACAAGTTTTTTAAACATGGTTTGAAGCTAAATGTGACAAAATGTTGCTGTTATTTTCAGCGTGAGCTGCTTAACAAACTGCACCCCATAAAAGAAGAGTTGAAGTAGCGTACAAAATGGCCGTGGTAGTAATGATAAACTAATGGCATGAGGGATCGTCTCAGTTGTTAATTTGGAAAAAGGGAAACTGTAATAAAGTTATTGCATTACCTGAAAGGGACCTGTCTGCCCCTGTTGCCTTCTAGCCGTATAACGTTATTAAAAATTTAAAACAAGAAAGATCTTACCTTTGCACCTTTCCTGCCACACAGGGAAAGACAACGCCTCCACGACACACACAAATGAAACTTATCTCTCTCTCACGTGTGTGTGTGTGTGTGTGTGTGTGTGTGTGTGTGTGTGTGTGTGCGCGCGTCGGGTCAGATCAAGGTGGTCAGCGGGACCTTTCACGTGACTCCTGCATTTAGAGACGCGGTCTTTCCCTGCGTGGAGTTGGAGAGAGCAAGCGACCTTCGGTGACCACGGACAATGATATTCCGGCTGAAATCTTGATACGGACACACAGGGGATGCAGAGGATGCAAAAAACTACGGAGGAAAAGGCGAGTCTTCCCTCCATTGTCATGGGAAACGTGAGATCGCTGGGGAATAAGATGGACGAGCTGACTGCACTGGTCCAAAGTCAGAAGGAGTATCGTGAGTGTAGTTTAATATGCTTTACGGAGACATGGCTGCACCAGGATGTTCCTGACGAAAACACCACCATCAAGGGCTTCCATACTGTGCGCGTGGACAGAGACAGCGTTCAGAGCGGTAAGCGCAAAGGAGGGGGTCTTTGCAGGCGACTGAAAGACCGCGTCTCTAAATGCAGGTGTCACATGAAAGGTCCCGCTGATCACCTTGATCTGACCCGACACACACAGACACGTGAGAGAGAGAGAGATAAGTTTCATTTCTGATGAAAGTGTGTGTCGTGGAGGCGTGGTCTTCCCCTGTGTAGGAGAGGTGTATAGGCTGGTAAGATCTTTTTTGTTTTTTAATTTTTAATAACGTTATATGGATTACATTATAGCGTAAGGAGTTGATATGATGCGGAGCTCCCGTGTGTTGTTTTCCAATTGGTGGAAGTGAAGGGGGTTAACCCCGCAGTAAGCAACATCACCTTCGGCCCTGGATGGAACACACCTCTGGCTACGACCGGTGAGCTGAAGCAGGAACGATTGACAAGAGGAAAGTGACTGAAGGAAAGTGTGAAAGACATTCACAGATTCAGACTTTTCGGATCAATAGCAGACTCGCAAGGGGATTCGCATCAAGTTACATTGTGAAACCTTTCAGGTAATGCAATAACTTTATTAGAGTTTCCCTTTTTCCAAATTAACAACTGAGACGATCCCTCATGTGATTAGTTTATCATTAATACCACGGTCATTTTATACTCCACTTCAACTCTTCTTTACCCATCTTTCACACTTTACTGCAGTAATTTCCTCCTGTCCTCAACCAGAAATATGTCACGCTATAATGTGATCCGTATAATGTTATTAAAAATGTATAAAACACCCCACACTTGAGAACAAACACAGTTAAGATCTGTTGTTATATAGATAGTATGCTTGAATGTTGTTATATAGTATTGTTTGCAGATGCTATGAATGTGTTGTTAATTTTATGACACTCAGCCCACAGTTAAAGGTTGGTAAGTGCATAATATGAAATGGAAAATATGTTCATGAAAGAAAAAAAACATATTATTTCTGTACAGTTTACTGAATATATTGCAATACTACTGCTCAATTAATTATTGTTATTATTATCCCATCACCTATTCAATTCAATTCAATTTTATTTGTATAGCGCAAAATCATAATATACATTATCTCAAGGAACTTTACATAGAAGGTCAAGACCTTCAAATCTTGTTTAATATAAAGAAACCTAACAGTTCCCACAATGAGCAGACTTTGGTGACTGTGAAGAGTAAAAACTCCCTCACTTACAGGGAGAAACCTCTAGCAGAACCAGGCTCAATGTGGACGATCATCTGCCTGGATCATCTGGTATCAGCTCTTACTAGTTAAAATGTAAACAATAACAGTGTAAAGAAGTTATTGATTATCAATGATAGCAGCAACAATTAATATAATAATTAATTAAGTATTGTTGTTAATAATAATAATAATAATAATAGTTGTTCTCCTTCAGTTCTGGAGTCAGAGGTATCTGCAATGAGAGAGAGAAAGAGAGAGAGGGACTATGGGAGAAAAGAGACACGTCAATAACATAGTTTTTGACATTTATTAAAAAAAAATAAATGAGTGTGGGGTGGGGGGGGGGCAGAGAGACAGAGAGAAGTGGAGAAGTGCTCTGTGGATGATGGGAGTTTCCCCTGCAGTCTAGACCTATAGCAGCTTAAGGGATGGTTCAGGACTCACCTGATCCAGCAAGGCTTTATCAAAAAGGAATGTTTTAAGTTTAACCGTAAATGCACAGAAGTTGTCTGCCTGGTAGCTGAATGCTCTACCTCCTGTTCTACTCTTACAGACTCTTGGAACCACAAGAGAGCCTGTGTTTTGGGAATGAAAACACCTACTGTAGATGCTTGAGAGAGAGTCTGAGCCAGGGACAGTAAATATGGTTGAGGTTCCATCAATAAGGTGAGTAATAAAAAATGTGATACCTTACGATATACTGTGATGTTAACTGTGTTCTGAGAATGTTTTTGAAATCTGTGGGGATTTATGTAGATAACATTTATTTGACAACTTGTACCATTTCTATTTGGGGGGGGCAATTTCACGGCTATGCTCAGTATCAAATTCTAAATCCACATTAAAAAATTGAGGAGAAAAAAATATGAAAAGATGAGGAGGGAGGTTGATTTTCATGTGATTTTTATTGTGTTGTAGACTGGTTTGTTTTAAATGTCCCCCAGGCAAAATGGAACGTGCGTAACTTGTAGTGACTACAGTATCAGTATAGTGCCTGGAAAAGATAATTTTGGATACATGCCTCGAGCTGCAACTGGCAACTGACGCAGAAAGTAATGCATGTAAGACACATTGTCATCATCCACAGGGTCTCCTCCTGTGTCCTTTCACCTCCCCTCTATAATGTGTATACTGATGACTGCCGCAGCTGGCATGACAACAGATTACTTTTCAAATTTGCTGATGACTTTGTGACAGTCAGTTTCCTCCATGCAGATGAGAACAACCATGGTCCCATTGTCGATTGTGAATCTGTAGTGTTGTGACTGTGCATTTTTACAACTAAATGTGACAAAAACCAAGGACATGAGTTTTAGGCATCAGTCCTCAAACGCTTAGAATACTATCTTCAAGGGATATGTGGTAGACATTGTAGAGAACTACAAGTACCTTGGGATGATTATTAACTATGATATCTCTGATGTTCCTGATGATGGCTGTTTGTATTACAGATAGCAAGTGGCAGATCCCTTAATCAGTAGAACATGTACTTGTACAATGTAACTTGTTACAATGCTCAATGATATAGATATCCATTCCAGATTTCTGCAACATGCCTTGTAATTTTATCCATAATTAATTATGAAAATAAATCCAGTTTATGATTTGTGATATATGACAATTTGATTGTGACTAATCATAATTCAAGGTCAGCTTTAATTTGCCTCAATTCGAGATACCTTAAATTAAGTTTAAAGTGAGAATGTCATTGTGGAAATCCTGAACTTAAATAGTGACTAATGAAGCATTGTGTTAGTTCATGCAGGACACGGAGTCATGTGCTCAGCTAACGATAGGTTCATGGGTGCTCATCAGTCACTCACCAATCACAGCCCATTCTCTCACCAAAGCAGTCCCTTTAAATACGACCTCATCCTCACTGATCCCTGCTCAGCTATAACACTTTTAGCACTGTAATGGAAATGTTACATTTGTGTATGTATAATTGCATGAGCAGACATGTACTGTATGTCGAGGACTGACCAAATGGTTGACCAAATTGTTAATCTAAAAGGGCAACTTTAATGTTTACGATGGTGGCTTAAGAGACTTGAGTTTTATGGCCTCGAGAAACCACAACTTTATGGTATCTCGTTGTATCTCTGATTGGGATCAAACAACTGGGATCTCACGGGGGGGGGGGGTCATCCACAGAACATGTTAACAAAAGGACAGGATGTCTCTTCCACTGAGTGAAACTACAGAAGGGTAATATATACCTTTGCATGCTTAGTGGGAGGGGGCTGTGAGTTATAAGAACACAGATTCTCCTATGTTCTTTGCTCATTTGTGCATGTCAATCAGGTGACATGTACTAATGAGTCCATCTGCAGATGCTGAATTGAACTTACAGAAAGAAATATCTGAAACTATAATAGTTCAACTGAATTGTAGATATCAAATGTTATTTTAATGTTACCATTACCTTTCTTGACATGTACTGTAGATGCTTGAGAGAGTGTCTGAGCCAGGGACAGTAGACATCACTGAGGTTCCATCAATAAGGAGAGTATTGAAACACATGATATTTTACAATATACTGTGATGTAGATTCTCAGAAAGTTACAGAAATTTGTGGGGAAAAATTGTTTGCAGATGCTATGAATGTCATGTTAATTTCTGACACTCAGTTCACATTTATAGAGTTGGCTTGTTTTGTCAAGAAATCATCCATGTAAAATAAAAGAACATGGAACAAATTATTTATCATGTATTGCTATATTTCTTTCTTTACCATTTTCACATTCAGTATGGCCAGAGGCATTACGTTTTCAGGTTGTCCATCCATCTGTCTTGCCAATTCATGTGAATGCGATATCTCATGTACAACTACGTTATGTTAGTCAAAGGTCAAAAGGTCAAGCTCACATGACTTTGCATTGTTTTGAATACAATTTATTAGGATTGTCCAAAGGAAATATCATTACATGTGGCACAAACATTCATTTGGACTCAATGATGACTTGAATAGAATTCAGTTGTCAAAGATCAAATGGCAAGGTCACTAGGACCTCACAAAGCACACTACTTGCCTTGTAAATGCGATATATCCGAAAGGCCTTCAGGGAATTCTTTCACATTTGGCACAAACATTCATATGAATTTGGGTTTCATTTTGGTAGCCAAATGTCACAGTGTTCTCACAAAGCATGTAAATATTTTTCCTTAAATTGATATCTAAAGATCAGCTCATGGGAATGTCGTCAAACTTGGTAAAAATATTAACTTCAATTCAAAGATGAAGAATTTTATTCCCTTCGAAGTTAAAGGTCAGAGTAACGTCACTGTGAATGTGATATGTTAGGACTGTCAGTAGGGAATTTCATTATATCTGGTAACTTGGAATGCTTGAGGGAATTTCTTATCAATGCTACATGAGTTGTCACTTGGATTTCAGCCCTCTAGCTGGTCAGGGGCCTAAACAGGGTTCGCAGCCTCTTGGTTCTGGAGATTTTTGGGGAAATCACGATCCCTTTCGGGGCCTTCCCAAGGGCCTAGGAGCCCCAAATTTGACCCACTGGTCACGAGGGGCTCTTTGAGCCTGCATTACCGATTTTCACCAAAACTGCAGAAGGGCCCAGGTGACCTTTGTGACCTTTGGTATCAATTAAGCCCATTTCTACGGGCTCCATTTTGATAGCCGTACAGAGTACATACGGGTATGAGAGGGAAGAATGTTGATCTGGGGCCTAATGATCGCAACGGTGTAACTTTCAAACAGTTTGAGGCTTTTTTGGCTGAAATGAGGGGCCAGCATATTCTAGGCATTGATAATGGGATTTACACTAACTTCTGATTCCCCTTTCATTATAGATTGCAATTTGACGGGCCTCCAGCAAATGCCAGAAAGCACGTAGAGCTTTGAAACCACGACAGGAGCCTTCTTTACAGAAAGCCCATCCACCTATTTCGGCCTGGTGTCCGCAGGCGCGAAAGAAAAAAAGTTGTGCCTGGTTGAATTAGGCAGTCAGACAGGTTCTGACACTTGTTGCTTTTTGTGACACAAGGAATATTGTGCTTTACCCGCAAGTTAGCTGAAGTAGCAGAGTACTATTAAATTTCTCATATTCTAATACTTGAGCATATTCATGTTATGGTTATAATGTTTACTGTCAGTTGCAGCAGTTAGAGAACAGTATTTTTGTGTATTCTTGTGTTTTATGTTCAACAAGTTATTCTAACACCAGCAGCAGTAAGAGCAGGTGTAGTTACCAGAGGGATCCAGGAGAGGGAGCATGTAGCTTTTGAGGAACATTAAGAGACACCTCGCTTACTCCCTTCAGTCATAATGCACATGATTTGAGAAAAGTTTGTGTCCATGTATCGTTCATTCAAATACTCCCTTTTTCAGGTATGAGTTCCTCATAGTAAGGGTTAATATTTACCAGTGTGTTAGGTGAATGTGTATATGTGCTCAGGAAACTCAGCCCACAGTTAAAGGTTGGTAAGTGCATAATATGAAATGGAAAATATGTTCATGAAAGAAAAAAAACATATTATTTCTGTACAGTTTACTGAATATATTGCAATACTACTGCTCAATTAATTATTGTTATTATTATCCCATCACCTATTCAATTCAATTCAATTTTATTTGTATAGCGCCAAATCATAATATACATTATCTCAAGGAACTTTACATAGAAGGTCAAGACCTTCAAATCTTGTTTAATATAAAGAAACCTAACAGTTCCCACAATGAGCAGACTTTGGTGACTGTGAAGAGTAAAAACTCCCTCACTTACAGGGAGAAACCTCTAGCAGAACCAGGCTCAATGTGGACGATCATCTGCCTGGATCATCTGGTATCAGCTCTTACTAGTTAAAATGTAAACAATAACAGTGTAAAGAAGTTATTGATTATCAATGATAGCAGCAACAATTAATATAATAATTAATTAAGTATTGTTGTTAATAATAATAATAATAATAGTTGTTCTCCTTCAGTTCTGGAGTCAGAGGTATCTGCAATGAGAGAGAGAAAGAGAGAGAGGGACTATGGGAGAAAAGAGACACGTCAATAACATAGTTTTTGACATTTATTAAAAAAAATAAATGAGTGTGGGGTGGGGGGGGGGGGGCAGAGAGACAGAGAGAAGTGGAGAAGTGTTCTGTGGATGATGGGAGTTTCCCCTGCAGTCTAGACCTATAGCAGCTTAAGGGATGGTTCAGGACTCACCTGATCCAGCAAGGCTTTATCAAAAAGGAATGTTTTAAGTTTAACCGTAAATGCACAGAAGTTGTCTGCCTGGTAGCTGAATGCTCTACCTCCTGTTCTACTCTTACAGACTCTTGGAACCACAAGAGAGCCTGTGTTTTGGGAATGAAAACACCTACTGTAGATGCTTGAGAGAGAGTCTGAGCCAGGGACAGTAAATATGGTTGAGGTTCCATCAATAAGGTGAGTAATAAAAAATGTGATACCTTACAATATACTGTGATGTTAACTGTGTTCTGAGAATGTTTTTGAAATCTGTGGGGATTTATGTAGATAACATTTATTTGACAACTTGTACCATTTCTATTTGGGGGGGGCAATTTCACGGCTATGCTCAGTATCAAATTCTAAATCCACATTAAAAAATTGAGGAGAAAAAAATATGAAAAGATGAGGAGGGAGGTTGATTTTCATGTGATTTTTATTGTGTTGTAGACTGGTTTGTTTTAAATGTCCCCCAGGCAAACTGGAACGTGCGTAACTTGTAGTGACTACAGTATCAGTATAGTGCCTGGAAAAGATAATTTTGGATACATGCCTCGAGCTGCAACTGGCAACTGACGCAGAAAGTAATGCATGTAAGACACATTGTCATCATCCACAGGGTCTCCTCCTGTGTCCTTTCACCTCCCCTCTATAATGTGTATACTGATGACTGCCGCAGCTGGCATGACAACAGATTACTTTTCAAATTTGCTGATGACTCTGTGACAGTCAGTTTCCTCCATGCAGATGAGAACAACCATGGTCCCATTGTGGATTGTGAATCTGTAGTGGTGTGACTGTGCATTTTTACTACTAAATGTGACAAAAACCAAGGACATGAGTTTTAGGCATCAGTCCTCAAACTCTTAGAATACTATCATCAAGGGACATGTGGTAGACATTGTAGAGAACTACAAGTACCTTGGGATGATTATTAACTATGATATCTCTGATGTTCCTGATGATGGCTGTTTGTATTACAGATAGCAAGTGGCTGATCCCTTATTCAGTAGAACATGTACTTGTACAATGTAACTTGTTACAATGCTCAATGATATAACTTAAACTTAAACTTCCTTTATTGATCCCACAAGGGGAAATTCTTTTTACACTCATGTTTTTCATTTTTAATACATGCATTAACCCACAATCCCACACACACACACAGGGCTCAAAGACATGCATATTTTTGGAGAGAGATGGTAGAGTGATGGGCAGCCCCCAGGAAAAGCGCCCTATGAGCAATTGGGGGGTACGGTGCCTTGCTCAAGGGCACCTCAGCAGTGCCCAGGAGGTGAACTGGCACCTCTCCAGCTACCAGTCCACCTTCTATGCTTATGGTCCATGCTGGACTTGAACCGGCCACCCTCCGGTTCCCAAACCAAATCATTATGCTACTGCTGCCCCCATATATAGATATCCATTTCAGATTTCTGCAACATACTTTGTAATTGTATCCATAATTAATTATGAAAATAAATCCAGTTTATGATTTGTGATATATGACAATTTGATTGTGACTGATCATTATTCAAGGTCAGCTTTAATTTGCCTCAATTCAAGATACTTTAAATTAAGTTTAAAGTGAGAATGTCATAGTAGAAATCCTGAACTTGAATTGTGACTAATGAAGCATTGTGTTAGTTCATGCAGGACACGGAGTCATGTGCTCAGCTAACGATAGGTTCATGGGTGCTCGTCAGTCACTCACCAATCACAGCCCATTCTCTCACCAAAGCAGTCCCTTTAAATACGACCTCATCCTCACTGATCCCTGCTCAGCTATAACACTTTTAGCACTGTAATGGAAATGTTACATTTGTGTATGTATAATTGCATGAGCAGACATGTACTGTATGTTGAGGACTGACCAAATGGTTGACCAAATTGTTAATCAGAAAGGGCAACTTTAAGGTTTACGATGGTGGCTTAAGAGACTTGAGTTTTATGGCCTTGAGAAACCACAACTTTATGGTATCTTTTAGTATCTCTGATTGGGATCAAACAACTGTGTTCTCACAGGGGGGGTCATCCACAGAACATGTAAACAAAAGGACGGGATGTCTCCTCCACTGAGTGAAACTACAGGAGGGTAATATATACCTTTGCATGCTTAGTGGAAAGGGGCTGCGAGTTGTAAGAACACAGATTCTCCTAAGTTCTTTGCTCATTTGTGCATGTCATTCAGGTGAAAAGAAGTGTTTGACTTTGTGCTTGTTTCACAGAAATTTCCACCACAATTTTGGCGTTGTCGGCAGGATCACTCGTATGAGAGGACACTCTGGATCTCAGGGATGAAAGGTAAAACTGCGCAGGTAGTCTGGGTCTCTGACCTCAACCTCCCTGACAAAAGAGGGTAGAGACGTGAGGGCCTGATGCCTGAGAACCAAAGAGTGCTCTCACTGCTGTAATCTGGGGGACCAAGTAGCACAGAGACACTGTCTTTCTGGGAAGACAAATTCAGAAGGGAAACGATTCTCTCACTGGGTGAGTGACCGACGTGTCTGCATGGCGTGGTTTGGAACCGATGTAGAATCAAGGAAGCTTCAGGTGGTCTTGGAGATCACGGAGTTAATTGGGTTAACTAAGGAATAGAGAATAAGCCTGTTGGTGATCTTGGAGATCACGTAGTTAACTGGGTTAACTGAAGAGTATTGGAATAAACATGCTGATGATCTAAGAGGAGGTCACAGAGTTAAGGAGTATAACTATACGGAGTGTTTGTTGATTTAATACACTTGTTATATTGGGTTCTGAAGTCGGGCTCATGATTTAACAAACTATGATATTATATAGGTAATAGAGTTTTGCACCAGAGATGTGGCTAGGACTGGAGGACTGAGACCTGAGCCAGGATTATATCGACGCTGCAGTCAATCTGCTTTAAGCAGACAGGGGAAAAAAAGAGAGAGAGAGGAGTTCTCAACTGCCAAAGGTAAGTAAAGGTAAGTAAATTGAAGTATATTAGGGGCATCATTGGCTTTTTGACATTATTAACAAAGAATTCAATCCTAAAATAAAAAATAAATAAAAAACAAATTTTAAGAAAAGTAAATTGGAAATAATTTGGGAATTTCTAATGTTTTTCCCATATCAGCATAACTTTGGTCCTCCAAATTTTGTATTTTGTTGAACAAATGGGATTGAAAGTTTTAGAACTTTGGACCAAAAGGGGTTATGGGAGGGGAAAAGACATGTGATCTCAATAATAATAATGATGATTTAAACAGATGTTAAGAAGTAAATCACAAAATATTTATGCAGTGATAAATGCAATTAGGAGTGTTGAGCTCCTTCCTGATTAGACTTTATCATTGTCAGACATACACCAAAAGTAGGGACATCTTTTGGATGTGATTGATGAAGGATCAAAGATCAAATGGCAAGGTCACTAGCACCTCACAAAGCACACTTCTTGCCTTGTATATGCAATATATATCCAAAATGCCTTCAGGGAATTCTTTCATATTTGGCACAAACATTCACATGAATTTGGATTTCATTTTGGTAGCCAAATGTCACAGTGTTCTCACAAAGTATGTAAATATTTTTCCTTAAATTGATATCTAAAGATCAGCTCATGGGAATGTCGTCAAACTTGGTAAAAACATTAACTTAAACTCAAAGATGAAGGATTTTATTCCCTTCGAAGTTAAAGGTCAGAGTTACCTCACGTCACTGTGAATGTGATATATTAGGACTGTCAGTAGGGAATTTCATTATATCTGGTAACTTGGACTCACTGCTTGAGGGAATTCCTTCTCAATGGAGTCACTTGGACTCAAACAAATTAAAGTGGTCAAGGGTCAAGGTTCACAGTGACCTTATATGAATTTAGTCTTAATAATGTTTAGAGGGTTAGGGTTACCTTTTAAGGACTTTTTTGGGTTCATATTTTTGCCATAATGAAAATTGAGCTGCCTTTCACTTTCTCAAAAAATGTTCGTAAAAAAAATTGAAATATTATAAACAAATAGTGGGCATCATCCTGAACGAGGATGAGGTGAAGATTCTAAGTCAGCTCTTAAGGATTTTTTTTTTAGGTAAAAAAAAGACCTATCCTAACACATAATAGGAGAAGGTTATGGATGCCATAATTAAAATTTAACTGACTTTCCCTTGAATTTACTCAAAATGCGTACAGCAAAATTACTTGAGATTTTACATTCAGATAGTGAGGGTCATCCTAAACAAGAATGGGGGGATTCTTTTTAAGGTTAATCTTTATTAAGAAAATCAATATCTTATTCATTGTAGCAAATATATCCTTATCTCACTGTCTTAAGCAATTTTAATCAACTTTGAGCAAATATTAGATTAAGAGGTCAACAGCTCGACTATTTACATTATGGAATTAAAAACTTGAAAACATTACTTTACAAAATTATTTTAAAGTTGACAGGGATATTTCACCTGAGCCTTGTTCAAGGTGACCATCCACTACCCGTGTGTTCTGGTTTTCACCTTTAGTCATTAAAAATTCATCATATGGACCAAAGTGGCAATTTTAAGCTTGTCTCGCCATTTCCAGCGCTTTTGTGCATGCAGAGCTACTGTCTCCAGCTGTTTTGTGCACTCAGAACCACTTTGTGAACAAAAGTAAATCTTCTGAACTAAGGTTGCATTTTTAAGCTTCTCTCACCGTTTCCAGCGCTTTTGTGCACGCAGAGCTACTGTTTCCAGCTGTTTTGTGCTCTCAGAACCACTTTGTGAACAAAAGTAAATCTTCTGAACTAAGGTTGCATTTTTAAGCTTCTCTCGCCATTTCCAGCGCTTTTGTGCACGCAGAGCTAATGTTTCCAGCTGTTTTGTACACTCAGAGCCACTTTGTGAACAAAAGTAAATCTTCTGAACTAAGGTTGCATTTTTAAGCTTCTCTCGCCGTTTCCAGCGCTTTTGTGCACGCAGAGCCACTTTGTGAACAAAAGTAAATCTTCTGAACTAAGGTTGCATTTTTAAGCTTCTCTCGCCATTTCCAGCGCTTTTGTGCACGCAGAGCTAATGTTTCCAGCTGTTTTGTGCACTCAGAGCCACTTTGTGAACAAAAGTAAATCTTCTGAACTAAGGTTGCATTTTTAAGGTTCTCTCGCCGTTTCCAGCGCTTTTGTGCACGCAGAGCTACTGTTTCCAGCTGTTTTGTGCTCTCAGAACCACTTTCTGAACAAAAGTAAATCTTCTGAACTAAGGTTGCATTTTTAAGCTTCTCTCGCCATTTCCAGCGCTTTTGTGCACGCAGAGCTACTGTTTCCAGCTGTTTTGTGCTCTCAGAACCACTTTGTGAACAAAAGTAAATCTTCTGAACTAAGGTTGCATTTTTAAGCTTCTCTCGCCGTTTCCAGCGCTTTTGTGCACGCAGAGCCACTTTGTGAACAAAAGTAAATCTTCTGAACTAAGGTTGCATTTTTAAGCTTCTCTCGCCGTTTCCAGCGCTTTTGTGCACGCAGAGCCACTTTGTGAACAAAAGTAAATCTTCTGAACTAAGGTTGCATTTTTAAGCTTCTCTCGCCATTTCCAGCGCTTTGGTGCACGCAGAGCTACTGCTTCCAGCTGTTTTTTATACTCAGAACCACTTTGTGAACAAAAGTAAATCTTCTGAACTAAGGTTGCATTTTTAAGCTTCTCTCGCCGTTTCCAGCGCTTTTGTGCACGCAGAGCTACTGTTTCCAGCTGTTTTGTGCTCTCAGAACCACTTTGTGAACAAAAGTAAATCTTCTGAACTAAGGTTGCATTTTTAAGCTTCTCTCGCCGTTTCCAGCGCTTTTGTGCACGCAGAGCCACTTTGTGAACAAAAGTAAATCTTCTGAACTAAGGTTGCATTTTTAAGCTTCTCTCGCCGTTTCCAGCGCTTTTGTGCACGCAGAGCCACTTTGTGAACAAAAGTAAATCTTCTGAACTAAGGTTGCATTTTTAAGCTTCTCTCGCCGTTTCCAGCGCTTTTGTGCACGCAGAGCTACTGCTTCCAGCTGTTTTTTATACTCAGAACCACTTTGTGAACAAAAGTAAATCTTCTGAACCAAGGTTGCATTTTTAAGCTTCTCTCGCCGTTTCCAGCGCTTTTGTGCACGCAGAGCCACTTTGTGAACAAAAGTAAATCTTCTGAACTAAGGTTGCATTTTTAAGCTTCTCTCGCCATTTCCAGCGCTTTTGTGCACGCAGAGCTAATGTTTCCAGCTGTTTTGTGCACTCAGAGCCACTTTGTGAACAAAAGTAAATCTTCTGAACTAAGGTTGCATTTTTAAGGTTCTCTCGCCGTTTCCAGCGCTTTTGTGCACGCAGAGCTACTGTTTCCAGCTGTTTTGTGCTCTCAGAACCACTTTCTGAACAAAAGTAAATCTTCTGAACTAAGGTTGCATTTTTAAGCTTCTCTCGCCGTTTCCAGCGCTTTTGTGCACGCAGAGCCACTTTGTGAACAAAAGTAAATCTTCTGAACTAAGGTTGCATTTTTAAGCTTCTCTCGCCGTTTCCAGCGCTTTTGTGCACGCAGAGCTAATGTTTCCAGCTGTTTTGTGCACTCAGAGCCACTTTGTGAACAAAAGTAAATCTTCTGAACTAAGGTTGCATTTTTAAGCTTCTCTCGCCGTTTCCAGCGCTTTTGTGCACGCAGAGCCACTTTGTGAACAAAAGTAAATCTTCTGAACTAAGGTTGCATTTTGAAGCTTCTCTCGCCGTTTCCAGCGCTTTTGTGCACGCAGAGCTACTGTTTCCAGCTGTTTTGTGCACTCAGAGCCACTTTGTGAACAAAAGTAAATCTTCTGAACTAAGGTTGCATTTTTAAGGTTCTCTCGCCGTTTCCAGCGCTTTTGTGCACGCAGAGCTACTGTTTCCAGCTGTTTTGTGCTCTCAGAACCACTTTGTGAACAAAAGTAAATCTTCTGAACTAAGGTTGCATTTTTAAGCTTCTCTCGCCGTTTCCAGCGCTTTTGTGCACGCAGAGCCACTTTGTGAACAAAAGTAAATCTTCTGAACTAAGGTTGCATTTTTAAGCTTCTCTCGCCATTTCCAGCGCTTTGGTGCACGCAGAGCTACTGCTTCCAGCTGTTTTTTATACTCAGAACCACTTTGTGAACAAAAGTAAATCTTCTGAACTAAGGTTGCATTTTTAAGCTTCTCTCGCCGTTTCCAGCGCTTTTGTGCACGCAGAGCCACTTTGTGAACAAAAGTAAATCTTCTGAACTAAGGTTGCATTTTTAAGCTTCTCTCGCCGTTTCCAGCGCTTTTGTGCACGCAGAGCTACTGTTTCCAGCTGTTTTGTGCTCTCAGAACCACTTTGTGAACAAAAGTAAATCTTCTGAACTAAGGTTGCATTTTTAAGCTTCTCTCGCCGTTTCCAGCGCTTTTGTGCACGCAGAGCCACTTTGTGAACAAAAGTAAATCTTCTGAACTAAGGTTGCATTTTTAAGCTTCTCTCGCCGTTTCCAGCGCTTTTGTGCACGCAGAGCCACTTTGTGAACAAAAGTAAATCTTCTGAACTAAGGTTGCATTTTTAAGCTTCTCTCGCCGTTTCCAGCGCTTTTGTGCACGCAGAGCTACTGCTTCCAGCTGTTTTTTATACTCAGAACCACTTTGTGAACAAAAGTAAATCTTCTGAACCAAGGTTGCATTTTTAAGCTTCTCTCGCCGTTTCCAGCGCTTTTGTGCACGCAGAGCCACTTTGTGAACAAAAGTAAATCTTCTGAATTAAGGTTGCATTTTTAAGCTTCTCTCGCCGTTTCCAGCGCTTTTGTGCACGCAGAGCTACTGTTTCCAGCTGTTTTGTGCTCTCAGAACCACTTTGTGAACAAAAGTAAATCTTCTGAACTAAGGTTGCATTTTTAAGCTTCTCTCGCCGTTTCCAGCGCTTTTGTGCACGCAGACCTACTGTTTCCAGCTGTTTTGTGCTCTCAGAACCACTTTGTGAACAAAAGTAAATCTTCTGAACTAAGGTTGCATTTTTAAGGTTCTCTCGCCGTTTCCAGCGCTTTTGTGCACGCAGAGCTACTGTTTCCAGCTGTTTTGTGCTCTCAGAACCACTTTGTGAACAAAAGTAAATCTTCTGAACTAAGGTTGCATTTTTAAGCTTCTCTCGCCGTTTCCAGCGCTTTTGTGCACGCAGAGCCACTTTGTGAACAAAAGTAAATCTTCTGAACTAAGGTTGCATTTTTAAGCTTCTCTCGCCATTTCCAGCGCTTTGGTGCACGCAGAGCTACTGCTTCCAGCTGTTTTTTATACTCAGAACCACTTTGTGAACAAAAGTAAATCTTCTGAACTAAGGTTGCATTTTTAAGCTTCTCTCGCCGTTTCCAGCGCTTTTGTGCACGCAGAGCCACTTTGTGAACAAAAGTAAATCTTCTGAACTAAGGTTGCATTTTTAAGCTTCTCTCGCCGTTTCCAGCGCTTTTGTGCACGCAGAGCTACTGTTTCCAGCTGTTTTGTGCTCTCAGAACCACTTTGTGAACAAAAGTAAATCTTCTGAACTAAGGTTGCATTTTTAAGCTTCTCTCGCCGTTTCCAGCGCTTTTGTGCACGCAGAGCCACTTTGTGAACAAAAGTAAATCTTCTGAACTAAGGTTGCATTTTTAAGCTTCTCTCGCCGTTTCCAGCGCTTTTGTGCACGCAGAGCCACTTTGTGAACAAAAGTAAATCTTCTGAACTAAGGTTGCATTTTTAAGCTTCTCTCGCCGTTTCCAGCGCTTTTGTGCACGCAGAGCTACTGCTTCCAGCTGTTTTTTATACTCAGAACCACTTTGTGAACAAAAGTAAATCTTCTGAACCAAGGTTGCATTTTTAAGCTTCTCTCGCCGTTTCCAGCGCTTTTGTGCACGCAGAGCCACTTTGTGAACAAAAGTAAATCTTCTGAATTAAGGTTGCATTTTTAAGCTTCTCTCGCCGTTTCCAGCGCTTTTGTGCACGCAGAGCTACTGTTTCCAGCTGTTTTGTGCTCTCAGAACCACTTTGTGAACAAAAGTAAATCTTCTGAACTAAGGTTGCATTTTTAAGCTTCTCTCGCCGTTTCCAGCGCTTTTGTGCACGCAGAGCCACTTTGTGAACAAAAGTAAATCTTCTGAACTAAGGTTGCATTTTTAAGCTTCTCTCGCCGTTTCCAGCGCTTTTGTGCACGCAGAGCTAATGTTTCCAGCTGTTTTGTGCACGCAGAGCCACTTTGTGAACAAAAGTAAATCTTCTGAACTAAGGTTGCATTTTTAAGCTTCTCTCGCCTTTTCCAGCGCTTTTGTGCACGCAGAGCTAATGTTTCCAGCTGTTTTGTGCACTCAGAGCCACTTTGTGAACAAAAGTAAATCTTCTGAACTAAGGTTGCATTTTTAAGCTTCTCTCGCCGTTTCCAGCGCTTTTGTGCACGCAGAGCTAATGTTTCCAGCTGTTTTGTGCACGCAGAGCCACTTTGTGAACAAAAGTAAATCTTCTGAACTAAGGTTGCATTTTTAAGCTTCTCTCGCCTTTTCCAGCGCTTTTGTGCACGCAGAGCTAATGTTTCCAGCTGTTTTGTGCACGCAGAGCCACTTTGTGAACAAAAGTAAATCTTCTGAACTAAGGTTGCATTTTGAAGCTTCTCTCGCCGTTTCCAGCGCTTTTGTGCACGCAGAGCTACTGTTTCCAGCTGTTTTGTGCACTCAGAACCACTTTGTGAACAAAAGTAAATCTTCTGAACTAAGGTTGCATTTTTAAACTTCTCTCGCCATTTCCAGCGCTTTTGTGCACGCAGAGCTACTGCTTCCAGCTGTTTTTTATACTCAGAACCACTTTGTGAACAAAAGTAAATCTTCTGAACTAAGGTTGCATTTTTAAGCTTCTCTCGCCGTTTCCAGCGCTTTTGTGCACGCAGAGCTACTGTTTCCAGCTGTTTTGTGCACTCAGAGCCACTTTGTGAACAAAAGTAAAACTTCTGAACCAAGGTTGCATTTTTAAGCTTCTCTCGCCATTTCCAGCGCTTTTGTGCACGCAGAGCTACTGCTTCCAGCTGTTTTTTATACTCAGAACCACTTTGTGAACAAAAGTAAATCTTCTGAACTAAGGTTGCATTTTTAAGCTTCTCTCGCCGTTTCCAGCGCTTTTGTGCACGCAGAGCTACTATTTCCAGCTGTTTTGTGCTCTCAGAACCACTTTGTGAACAAAAGTAAATCTTCTGAACTAAGGTTGCATTTTTAAGCTTCTCTCGCCGTTTCCAGCGCTTTTGTGCACGCAGACCTACTGTTTCCAGCTGTTTTGTGCACTCAGAGCCACTTTGTGAACAAAAGTAAAACTTCTGAACCAAGGTTGCATTTTTAAGCTTCTCTCGCCATTTCCAGCGCTTTTGTGCACGCAGAGCTACTGCTTCCAGCTGTTTTTTATACTCAGAACCACTTTGTGAACAAAAGTAAATCTTCTGAACTAAGGTTGCATTTTTAAGGTTCTCTCGCCGTTTCCAGCGCTTTTGTGCACGCAGAGCTACTGTTTCCAGCTGTTTTGTGCTCTCAGAACCACTTTGTGAACAAAAGTAAATCTTCTGAACTAAGGTTGCATTTTTAAGCTTCTCTCGCCGTTTCCAGCGCTTTTGTGCACGCAGAGCCACTTTGTGAACAAAAGTAAATCTTCTGAACTAAGGTTGCATTTTTAAGCTTCTCTCGCCGTTTCCAGCGCTTTTGTGCACGCAGAGCTACTGCTTCCAGCTGTTTTTTATACTCAGAACCACTTTGTGAACAAAAGTAAATCTTCTGAACTAAGGTTGCATTTTTAAGCTTCTCTCGCCGTTTCCAGCGCTTTTGTGCACGCAGAGCTACTGTTTCCAGCTGTTTTGTGCACTCAGAGCCACTTTGTGAACAAAAGTAAATCTTCTGAACTAAGGTTGCATTTTTAAGCTTCTCTCGCCGTTTCCAGCGCTTTTGTGCACGCAGAGCTACTGTTTCCAGCTGTTTTGTGCTCTCAGAACCACTTTGTGAACAAAAGTAAATCTTCTGAACTAAGGTTGCATTTTTAAGCTTCTCTCGCCGTTTCCAGCGCTTTTGTGCACGCAGAGCTACTGTTTCCAGCTGTTTTGTGCACTCAGAGCCACTTTGTGAACAAAAGTAAATCTTCTGAACTAAGGTTGCATTTTTAAGCTTCTCTCGCCGTTTCCAGCGCTTTTGTGCACGCAGAGCTACTGTTTCCAGCTGTTTTGTGCTCTCAGAACCACTTTGTGAACAAAAGTAAATCTTCTGAACTAAGGTTGCATTTTTAAGCTTCTCTCGCCGTTTCCAGCGCTTTTGTGCACGCAGAGCCACTTTGTGAACAAAAGTAAATCTTCTGAACTAAGGTTGCATTTTTAAGCTTCTCTCGCCGTTTCCAGCGCTTTTGTGCACGCAGAGCTACTGCTTCCAGCTGTTTTTTATACTCAGAACCACTTTGTGAACAAAAGTAAATCTACTGAACTAAGGTTGCATTTTTAAGCTTCTCTCGCCGTTTCCAGCGCTTTTGTGCACGCAGAGCCACTTTGTGAACAAAAGTAAATCTTCTGAACTAAGGTTGCATTTTTAAGCTTCTCTCGCCGTTTCCAGCGCTTTTGTGCACGCAGAGCTACTGTTTCCAGCTGTTTTTTATACTCAGAACCACTTTGTGAACAAAAGTAAATCTTCTGAACTAAGGTTGCATTTTTAAGCTTTTCATGCCGTTTCCAGCGCTTTTTTGCACGCAGAGCCACTTTGTGAACAAAAGTTAATCTTCTGAACCAAGGTTGCATTTTTAAGCTTCTCTCGCCGTTTCCAGCGCTTTTGTGCACGCAGAGCTAATGTTTCCAGCTGTTTTGTGCACTCAGAACCACTTTGTGAACAAAAGTAAATCTTCTGAACTAAGGTTGCATTTTTAAGCTTCTCTCGCCATTTCCAGCGCTTTTTTGCACGCAGAGCCACTTTGTGAACAAAAGTAAATCTTCTGAACTAAGGTTGCATTTTTAAGCTGCTCTCGCCGTTTCCAGCGCTTTTGTGCACGCAGAGCTACTGTTTCCAGCTGTTTTGTGCACTCAGAGCCACTTTGTGAACAAAAGTAAATCTTCTGAACTAAGGTTGCATTTTTAAGCTTCTCTCGCCATTTCCAGCGCTTTTGTGCACGCAGAGCCACTTTGTGAACAAAAGTAAATCTTCTGAACTAAGGTTGCATTTTTAAGCTTCTCTCGCCGTTTCCAGCGCTTTTGTGCACGCAGAGCTACTGCTTCCAGCTGTTTTTTATACTCAGAAACACTTTGTGAACAAAAGTAAATCTTCTGAACTAAGGTTGCATTTTTAAGCTTCTCTCGCCGTTTCCAGCGCTTTTGTGCACGCAGAGGTAATGTTTCCAGCTGTTTTGTGCACTCAGAGCCACTTTGTGAACAAAAGTAAATCTTCTGAACTAAGGTTGCATTTTTAAGCTTCTCTCGCCGTTTCCAGCGCTTTTGTGCACGCAGAGCCACTTTGTGAACAAAAGTAAATCTTCTGAACTAAGGTTGCATTTTTAAGCTTCTCTCGCCGTTTCCAGCGCTTTTGTGCACGCATAGCCACTTTGTGAACAAAAGTAAATCTTCTGAACTAAGGTTGCATTTTTAAGCTTCTCTCGCCGTTTCCAGCGCTTTTGTGCACGCAGAGCTAATGTTTCCAGCTGTTTTGTGCACTCAGAGCCACTTTGTGAACAAAAGTAAATCTTCTGAACTAAGGTTGCATTTTTAAGCTTCTCTCGCCGTTTCCAGCGCTTTTGTGCACGCAGAGGCACTTTGTGAACAAAAGTAAATCTTCTGAACTAAGGTTGCATTTTTAAGCTTCTCTCGCCGTTTCCAGCGCTTTTGTGCACGCAGAGCTACTGCTTCCAGCTGTTTTTTATACTCAGAACCACTTTGTGAACAAAAGTAAATCTTCTGAACCAAGGTTGCATTTTTAAGCTTCTCTCGCCGTTTCCAGCGCTTTTGTGCATGCAGAGCCACTTTGTGAACAAAAGTTAATCTTCTGAACTAAGGTTGCATTTTTAAGCTTCTCTCGCCGTTTCCAGCGCTTTTCTGCACGCAGAGCTACTGTTTCCAGCTGTTTTGTGCAGTCAGAAATACTTTGTGAACAAAAGTAAATCTTCTGAACTAAGGTTGCATTTTTAAGCTTCTCTCGCCGTTTCCAGCGCTTTTGTGCATGCAGAGCCACTTTGTGAACAAAAGTTAATCTTCTGAACTAAGGTTGCATTTTTAAGCTTCTCTCGCCGTTTCCAGCGCTTTTTTGCACGCAGAACCACTTTGTGAACAAAAGTAAATCTCCTGAACTAAGGTTGCATTTTTAAGCTTCTCTCGCCGTTTCCAGCGCTTTTGTGCACGCAGAGCCACTTTGTGAACAAAAGTAAATCTTCTGAACTAAGGTTGCATTTTTAAGCTTCTCTCGCCGTTTCCAGCGCTTTTGTGCACGCAGAGCCACTTTGTGAACAAAAGTAAATCTCCTGAACTAAGGTTGCATTTTTAAGCTTCTCTCGCCATTTCCAGCGCTTTTGTGCACGCAGAGCCACTTTGTGAACAAAAGTAAATCTTCTGAACTAAGGTTGCATTTTTAAGCTTCTCTCGCCGTTTCCAGCGCTTTTGTGCACGCAGAGCCACTTTGTGAACAAAAGTAAATCTTCTGAACTAAGGTTGCATTTTTAAGCTTCTCTCGCCGTTTCCAGCGCTTTTGTGCACGCAGAGCCACTTTGTGAACAAAAGTAAATCTTCTGAACTAAGGTTGCATTTTTAAGCTTCTCTCGCCGTTTCCAGCGCTTTTGTGCACGCAGAGCCACTTTGTGAACAAAAGTAAATCTTCTGAACTAAGGTTGCATTTTTAAGCTTCTCTCGCCGTTTCCAGCGCTTTTGTGCACGCAGAGCTAATGTTTCCAGCTGTTTTGTGCACTCAGAGCCACTTTGTGAACAAAAGTAAATCTTCTGAACTAAGGTTGCATTTTTAAGCTTCTCTCGCCGTTTCCAGCGCTTTTTTGCACGCAGAGCTACTGCTTCCAGCTGTTTTTTATACTCAGAACCACTTTGTGAACAAAAGTAAATCTTCTGAACTAAGGTTGCATTTTTAAGCTTCTCTCGCCGTTTCCAGCGCTTTTGTGCACGCAGAGCCACTTTGTGAACAAAAGTAAATCTTCTGAACTAAGGTTGCATTTTTAAGCTTCTCTCGCCGTTTCCAGCGCTTTTGTGCACGCAGAGCTAATGTTTCCAGCTGTTTTGTGCACTCAGAGCCACTTTGTGAACAAAAGTAAATCTTCTGAACTAAGGTTGCATTTTTAATCTTCTCTCGCCGTTTCCAGCGCTTTTTTGCACGCAGAGCTACTGTTTCCAGCTGTTTTGTGCTCTCAGAACCACTTTGTGAACAAAAGTAAATCTTCTGAACTAAGGTTGCATTTTTAAGCTTCTCTTGCCGTTTCCAGCGCTTTTTTGCACGCAGAGCCACTTTGTGAACAAAAGTAAATCTTCTGAACTAAGGTTGCAATTTTAAGCTTCTCTCGCCGTTTCCAGCGCTTTTGTGCACGCAGAGCTACTGCTTCCAGCTGTTTTTTATACTCAGAACCACTTTGTGAACAAAAGTAAATCTTCTGAACTAAGGTTGCATTTTTAAGCTTCTCTCGCCGTTTCCAGCGCTTTTGTGCACGCAGACCTACTGTTTCCAGCTGTTTTGTGCTCTCAGAACCACTTTGTGAACAAAAGTAAATCTTCTGAACTAAGGTTGCATTTTTAAGCTTCTCTCGCCGTTTCCAGCGCTTCTGTGCACGCAGAGCCACTTTGTGAACAAAAGTAAATTTTCTGAACTAAGGTTGCATTTTTAAGCTTCTCTCGCCGTTTCCAGCGCTTTTGTGCACGCAGAGCTAATGTTTCCAGCTGTTTTGTGCACTCAGAGCCACTTTGTGAACAAAAGTAAATCTTCTGAACTAAGGTTGCATTTTTAAGCTGCTCTCGCCGTTTCCAGCGCTTTTGTGCACGCAGAGCTACTGTTTCCAGCTGTTTTGTGCACTCAGAACCACTTTGTGAACAAAAGTAAATCTTCTGAACTAAGGTTGCATTTTTAAGCTTCTCTCGCCGTTTCCAGCGCTTTTGTGCACGCAGAGCTACTGTTTCCAGCTGTTTTGTGCACTCAGAACCACTTTGTGAACAAAAGTAAATCTTCTGAACTAAGGTTGCATTTTTAAGCTTCTCTCGCCGTTTCCAGCGCTTTTGTGCATGCAGAGCCACTTTGTGAACAAAAGTTAATCTTCTGAACTAAGGTTGCATTTTTAAGCTTCTCTCGCCGTTTCCAGCGCTTTTGTGCACGCAGAGCTACTGCTTCCAGCTGTTTTTTATACTCAGAACCACTTTGTGAACAAAAGTAAATCTTCTGAACTAAGGTTGCATTTTTAAGCTTCTCTCGCCGTTTCCAGCGCTTTTGTGCACGCAGAGCTAATGTTTCCAGCTGTTTTGTGCACTCAGAGCCACTTTGTGAACAAAAGTAAATCTTCTGAACTAAGGTTGCATTTTTAAGCTTCTCTCGCCGTTTCCAGCGCTTTTTTGCACGCAGAACCACTTTGTGAACAAAAGTAAATCTCCTGAACTAAGGTTGCATTTTTAAGCTTCTCTCGCCGTTTCCAGCGCTTTTGTGCACGCAGAGCTACTGTTTCCAGCTGTTTTGTGCAGTCAGAAATACTTTGTGAACAAAAGTAAATCTTCTGAAGTAAGGTTGCATTTTTAAGCTTCTCTCGCCATTTCCAGCGCTTTTGTGCACGCAGAGCTACTGTTTCCAGCTGTTTTGTGCACTCAGAACCACTTTGTGAACAAAAGTAAATCTTCTGAACTAAGGTTGCATTTTTAAGCTTCTCTCGCCGTTTCCAGCGCTTTTGTGCATGCAGAGCCACTTTGTGAACAAAAGTTAATCTTCTGAACTAAGGTTGCATTTTTAAGCTTCTCTCGCCGTTTCCAGCGCTTTTGTGCACGCAGAGCTACTGTTTCCAGCTGTTTAGTGCACTCAGAACCACTTTGTGAACAAAAGTAAATCTTCTGAACTAAGGTTGCATTTTTAAGCTTCTCTCGCCGTTTCCAGCGCTTTTGTGCACGCAGAGCTAATGTTTCCAGCTGTTTTGTGCACTCAGAGCCACTTTGTGAACAAAAGTAAATCTTCTGAACTAAGGTTGCATTTTTAAGCTTCTCTCGCCGTTTCCAGCGCTTTTGTGCACGCAGACCTACTGTTTCCAGCTGTTTTGTGCTCTCAGAACCACTTTGTGAACAAAAGTAAATCTTCTGAACTAAGGTTGCATTTTTAAGCTTCTCTCGCCGTTTCCAGCGCTTCTGTGCACGCAGAGCCACTTTGTGAACAAAAGTAAATTTTCTGAACTAAGGTTGCATTTTTAAGCTTCTCTCGCCGTTTCCAGCGCTTTTGTGCACGCAGAGCTAATGTTTCCAGCTGTTTTGTGCACTCAGAGCCACTTTGTGAACAAAAGTAAATCTTCTGAACTAAGGTTGCATTTTTAAGCTGCTCTCGCCGTTTCCAGCGCTTTTGTGCACGCAGAGCTACTGTTTCCAGCTGTTTTGTGCACTCAGAACCACTTTGTGAACAAAAGTAAATCTTCTGAACTAAGGTTGCATTTTTAAGCTTCTCTCGCCGTTTCCAGCGCTTTTGTGCACGCAGAGCTACTGTTTCCAGCTGTTTTGTGCACTCAGAACCACTTTGTGAACAAAAGTAAATCTTCTGAACTAAGGTTGCATTTTTAAGCTTCTCTCGCCGTTTCCAGCGCTTTTGTGCATGCAGAGCCACTTTGTGAACAAAAGTTAATCTTCTGAACTAAGGTTGCATTTTTAAGCTTCTCTCGCCGTTTCCAGCGCTTTTGTGCACGCAGAGCTACTGCTTCCAGCTGTTTTTTATACTCAGAACCACTTTGTGAACAAAAGTAAATCTTCTGAACTAAGGTTGCATTTTTAAGCTTCTCTCGCCGTTTCCAGCGCTTTTGTGCACGCAGAGCTAATGTTTCCAGCTGTTTTGTGCACTCAGAGCCACTTTGTGAACAAAAGTAAATCTTCTGAACTAAGGTTGCATTTTTAAGCTTCTCTCGCCGTTTCCAGCGCTTTTTTGCACGCAGAACCACTTTGTGAACAAAAGTAAATCTCCTGAACTAAGGTTGCATTTTTAAGCTTCTCTCGCCGTTTCCAGCGCTTTTGTGCACGCAGAGCTACTGTTTCCAGCTGTTTTGTGCAGTCAGAAATACTTTGTGAACAAAAGTAAATCTTCTGAAGTAAGGTTGCATTTTTAAGCTTCTCTCGCCATTTCCAGCGCTTTTGTGCACGCAGAGCTACTGTTTCCAGCTGTTTTGTGCACTCAGAACCACTTTGTGAACAAAAGTAAATCTTCTGAACTAAGGTTGCATTTTTAAGCTTCTCTCGCCGTTTCCAGCGCTTTTGTGCATGCAGAGCCACTTTGTGAACAAAAGTTAATCTTCTGAACTAAGGTTGCATTTTTAAGCTTCTCTCGCCGTTTCCAGCGCTTTTGTGCACGCAGAGCTACTGTTTCCAGCTGTTTAGTGCACTCAGAACCACTTTGTGAACAAAAGTAAATCTTCTGAACTAAGGTTGCATTTTTAAGCTTCTCTCGCCGTTTCCAGCGCTTTTGTGCACGCAGAGCCACTTTGTGAACAAAAGTAAATCTTCTGAACTAAGGTTGTATTTTTAAGCTTCTCTCGCTATTTCCAGCGCTTTTGTGCACGCAGAGCTACTGTTTCCAGCTGTTTTGTGCACTCAGAACCACTTTGTGAACAAAAGTAAATCTTCTGAACTAAGGTTGCATTTTTAAGCTTCTCTCGCCGTTTCCAGCGCAAGTAGTGTGCTTTGTGAGGTCCTAGTGACCTTGCCATTTGATCTTTGACAACTGAATTCTATTCAAGTCATCATTGAGTCCAAATGAATGTTTGTGCCAAATGTAATGATATTTCCTTTGGACAATCTTGATAAATTGTATTCAAAACAATGCAAAGTCATGTGAGCTTGACCTTTTGACCTTTGACTAACATAACGTAGTTGTTCATGAGATATCGCATTCACATGAATGGGACAGACAGATGGATAAACAACTTGAAAACATAATGCCTCTGGCCATACTGAATGTGAAAATGGTAAAGAAATAATTATAGGAATACATGAAAAATAATTTGTTCCATGTTCTTTTATTTTACATGGATGATTTCTTGACAAAACAAGCCAACTCTATAAATGTGAACTGAGTGTCAGAAATTAACATGACATTCATAGCATCTGCAAACAATTTTTCCCCACAAATTTCTGTAACTTTCTGAGAATCTACATCACAGTATATTGTAAAATATCATGTGTTTCAATACTCACCTTATTGATGGAACCTCAGTGATGTCTACTGTCCCTGGCTCAGACACTCTCTCAAGCATCTACAGTACATGTCAAGACAGGTAATGGTACCATTAAAATAACATTAGATTTCTACAATTCAGTTGAACTATTATAGTTTCAGATATTAACCATTTAACCCTTATGTTATGTTAAGGGTCAATTTGACCCATTTCAATTTTTGCATTGACCAAAGTGTAGGTTATCCTTATTTTTTTTTCATGAAATTGTATGACTTTTCCTCATCTAGTGTCATGAACTGCTGTGTAAAATCTGGACACTTAGATGTGTTGTGGAGTGTCTGCACTGAGTTTGTATACAAAGATAATGTTGCGGGTCATTTTGACCCGGACACAAAGTAGCTGTTAAAATCAAAAATAAACATGTCTCTTTGATAAACTTTAATTTGATTGCCTCTGAATAGCCATTCAGAACCAGGTGTGTGTGGAAGAGGGACTTTCTCTCCCCTTTCCTTGTCACTGTTTCCATGCCCTTTCTTTGAGAAATACAACAAAAATGAGCTCCAGATGATTTACAGCTGAAGAAGTTTTATCGCAGCTTATGAACTGGGAAAGTAATGTAGAGGAAGAGATTTCAGAAACAGAGGACAATGCTATTGATGATCCAGATTGTCAATTTTCCCACGATGAGGAGGATTCAGAGGAGGATTCTGCCGGTGTCCCTTCATCAGATGAAAACCAAGAAACGCAACAATTGTCATCCACAGAGGGGACATGTACATCTAAAGATGGTAAAATAAAATGATCAACATCACCACACCAATGCAGAGACAGATTGTCATCTTCTAATGTCATCAAAATGACTCCTGGTCCGACAAGATTTGCTGTCGCAAGAGTTGATGATATTGAATCAGCATTTCAGCTCTACATATCCAAACCCATAGAGAAGATAATTCTTGACAAAACAACACTTGTTTCTTACTACCCAAAGAGAAACAAGAATGTTCTTGTGATGAGCACAATGCACAAAGATGAATCTCTGAGCACAAGAGAGGACATGAAGCAGCAAATTATCCTGGATTACAACTCCAATTGGTTACAACAATTGAGTTGACAATCTTGACAAAGTCACAGCAACAGCAGTGGAATGCCAGCAAACTGTACCGACGTCGACTTTTCCTGGAAGAACTAGGCAAAGCACTCGTCACTCCCAAGATCCAGAACCGGGCCAGGCCAGCTCGATACCCAGCAGCTGCAGCTGTCACCGCAAAGGTCCAGGGCAGGGCATCTGACCAACCCACAATGGATCCTTTGGATACAGGTGCAAAGAAACGCAAAAGATGCCAAGTCTGTCCCTCCCGAGATGACAGTAAAACAAGTACCTGTTGTGTGAGGTGCAAGTGGTACATCTGCAGAAAGCACACAGTCACATTCTGTCCATCATGTGGGGAACACTAAAAATGTTGAACATTGAAAATCGGGAAATAATGGGGCAAGTTAAATGAAAAAAAAAAGGTTTGTGAATTGGGAAAAATTGAAATCAGGAGCTCTTTAATATATTGTTGGAATTGAATATCTCTTCTTCTCATCTGTTATAAATGTTTGTTTAATCTAAAATTAAGTTCTTATTGGTTTAACTTCATCTTTGACTGTTTTGAGTGGATTTACACAATACGGGTCAAAATTACCCGCAACATAATAAATGTAATGTAAGTCAAACACTTCTTTCTGTAAGTTTAATTCAGCATCTGCAGATGGACTCATATTAATGAGTCCATCTGCAGATGCTGAATTAAACTTATCTGAGCAAAGATATGTTCTTTGCTCATTTGTGCATGTCAATCAGGTGATGTGTATTAACACATCACCTGATTGACATGCACAAATGAGCAAAGAACATAGGAGAATCTATGTTCTTATAACTCACAGCCCCCTCCCACTAAGCATGCAAAGGTATATATTACCCTTCTGTAGTTTCACTCAGTGGAGGAGACATCCTGTCCTTTTGTTTACATGTTCTGTGGATGACCCCCCCTGTGAGAACCCAGTTGTTTGATCCCAATCAGAGATACTAAAAGATACCATAAAGTTGTGGTTTCTCAAGGCCATAAAACTCAAGTCTCTTAAGCCACCATCGTAAACCTTAAAGTTGCCCTTTTCGATTAACAATTTGGTCAACCATTTGGTCAATCCTCCACATACATCTTTGCTCATGCAATTATACATACAAAAATGTAACATTTCCATTACAGTGCTAAAAGTGTTAGAGCTGAGCAGGGATCAGTGAGGATGAGGTCGTATTTAAAGAGACCACTTTGGTGAGAGAATGGGCTGTGATTGGTGGGTGACTGACGAGCACCCATAAACCTATCGGTAGCTGAGCACATGACTCTGTGTCCTGCATGAACTAACACAATGCTTCATTAGTCACAATTCAAGTTCAGGATTTCTACGATGACATTCTCACTTTAAACCTCATTTAAAGTATCTTGAATTGAGGCAAATAAAGCTGACCTTGAATTATGATCAGTCACAATCAAATTGTCATATATCACAAATCATAAACTGGATTTATTTTCATAATTAATTATGGATAAAATTACAAAGTATGTTGCAGAAATCTGAAATGGATATCTATATAATTGAGCATTGTACAAGTTACATTGTACAAGTACATGTTCTACTGAATAAGGGATCAGCCACTTGCTATCTGTAAACCCCCAACCCCCAAGTGAATCTCCTTATATTATGCTAGGTGTTGTTTGGGCAAAGAAAAAATTAAAAGAAAAAAAGTCTAATTTTTGCATTTTAGCAGGTGCTCTTAATAAAAATGTTCCCTTTTTAGCACCATGCATCTTATCCACTGAAATATCTGTCTCTGTATTTTTAACAGTTCATCAGAGAGGATGATGGGAGCTCATATATAGTCAGTGGGAGTGGGGTGGTCAGCGATCCTGACACCACTCACAAGGACAGTGTTCCTCAGTCCTGGCAGCTCTACTCCAGTCCTGTCAATCACACAATAGGAGGCGTGGCTTACTTCCAGGTCACTGAGCATAAGATGACAGTCACCTTCATGCAGACTAATGGGAAATGTTTACCGCACAGAGCTGCCAAAACGTATAGTCAGAAGTAATGGAATGCTCTAAAACTGAAGATATGATTACTGATATCTTTGGGCGATGGCATGTTACTATTAAGTGAAATGTGTATATTCATAGTATTTTGTACTGTATGTAATGTTTTACACATGTAACAAAATATAAACTGTTTTATGTCTTTTGTTGTGCATTGTATTTCATGATGGAGGCCTCAATGTGCAGGATGAATTATAGCTCTACTTGCATACAAGTAAGTAGTAGAGCAATAGTAGAGCCAAGTAGAGCATTGTTAGGTTTGCAACCAAAACATCTGCTCTGCCATTTTCACTCAAAATTGGACCAAATTAATATTTGATTGTCATATTACTGCTTTTATTTGTTCAAGTTTTTATTTACTTTGCTTGCTTTTCAGTCAAAGCACTTCCGTTTTTTTAAAGTGCTATATGAATAAAGTGTATTACTAGTAGTAGTAGTAGTAGTATCAATATTATTATTATTATTATAGTATTCAAGTGAGTTTACTATGAGTGAGTGACGACAACAAGTTTCTGGAATCAGTGTGGGCGCCCATCTGCCTTGACTAGAGGAGAATAATGGAGGAGAGGAGAGATGAGTGGATAAGAGGGGAGAGAAGAGAGAGAGAGAGACAGAGAGAGACTGTTGTCATAAAAATATAAATATAATGAATAGTGATACATTGAGATGCAATTATATTATTAATAATAACAGTTTATCATCATCATCATAATCATAATATGGTGGTAGTATTAGTAGTGAAATTTGGAGAGAGAGGGAGAGAGATAGAGAGATGGAAGCACAAACAATGGACTTTAGTTACATGAAGTAATATGAGAAAAATATGGGGCCACAGGCACAGTTCAGTGCATGTTGGGAGTTGTAGAAGAAAATTGTTGTTGTTTTCTCTATTTCTTTTGATATTTTTATGCACCTTTCAAGTTCCTGCTTTTCTTCATGACATCGATCTTTGTGTTTACTGTATCTACTTTCCCAGGAGGATGGCTTTTGAGACAGCTTTCCTGCTGCTTCCCCAAACCTTTTATAGTTTGTTTTGGGGACATTGAGCAAGCCCGCTGTAGATGACCTGAGGGAATGATTCGTAACATATTCCGATAAACAGTCAGAGATGTATGACGGTGCTGTACCATTAAGAGAATTAAAAACAAGTAAAATAATTTTAAAATCAATCCTCAGTGATGCTAGAAGCCAGTGTAAAGACACTAAAATAAGAGTAATATGGAATCTTTTCCTATTTCTCATTAAAACCATGGCTGCTGAATTTTGCAAAAGCTGTAGGCGATCGATGGATTTTTTCGGTAATCCTGAATATAGTGCATTACAGCAGTCCAGGCGAGAAAGTATAAAAGCATGAATCAACTTTTTGGCAGTTTCCAAAGTGAGGTACAGTCTTACTCTTGCAATGTTTCTTAAATGATAAAAGGCAATCTTTGTGACATTGTTTATGTGTGGATTAAAATCTAGTCCTGAGTAACACCCAGGTTCTTTATTTTTGATTTGTTTTGCTGCTCCAACTTTGCTGATAATCTTTTGTCCTTGAACATCAGTACCAATTACAAGATTTTCAGTTTTATTTTCACAGGCAATTTATAACTTGGTTGGATCAGATTTTTCTAACAAAAAGTAATTTATAAAGAACTAAAACAAAAAAGAAATTCAACTGATAAGGCTGACAGGAACTGAATTCCAGACCAAAACAAGATCAAATTAATGCTACAGAAATCAAAACTCATCTGAATGGCAGGATGAGCATGGCTATTATTATATGAGGCAGTGGCCAGCTACCTCTACTTCACTGATGGTCCCCAGCTCCAGTTAATGTAAAACTTAGAGAGTTTTAGATAAAGGACCCGTGCGTAGCAACCTAACAAAAACCAGTGCCATGTTTAGATGACTAAATTACGAGTTTTGATTTGCATATGATGCTTGCATCTTTTGAAGAGAGCCATGTGGTATATCTAGACATACTCCCAGACCAGCCAACCATTTTATTTAACCCGAGAAGAGGACATTGCGATTGACTGCTTTTTTTTCAGCTACACCCACACACACACACACAGCAATACACCCAGTGTCCTGTCAGATCCGGCTTTAACTGATTCTTTGCTTTGCCACGAATAAAACAGGGTATATAGGGATACATCCTGTTTCCATCCTTTCGCACAACTTTCATTTCAATTCCATTTAGATGCTCCAGTCTATTCATGTAGAAAATAACACTGTTGACATCAAGAAGCTATAGAGATTTTAACTGCATGCTTGGTTTTGAGCAAAAATACTTCACAATGTCTTATTTGGTGTGTAAGTTCACACAGAATACCAATGAAAAGTAAATGCCACCAAAACTTCAGTGTCAGGACTAGACTACTGCTGTGTGTGTTGCTCTCCACTGACGCATCTGGCATACAGGCAAGTCCAGATCAGTCAGTTCTATTAAATTGGTCTTAGAGATGTGGACTTTCTGCAGAAAACACAGAATGGAAAACATGCAGTTTGTAATGAGTAAAAATGTATGCCTGTTTGAGACCGATATCGTGATGTCTCCTTTTACTCACCTTTCCAGTGCTTTTGTTTTTCCGATAGGTGACTTTATAGTGCAGCTGGTCAGCAAAGATGTCCCTGATGTTCAGCTGGTGGCCATCTTTAAACAGGGCGGTGAGTGGGTCAGTCACATACAGGGTGGTTTTCTTTTGGCTTTCAATCACCTCCAGCTTGAAGTCAGGTTTGCCTATCTCAGCTGTGGAGAAGGGAGGGAGACTGTCACCTGTGCATGTACACCACTGTATGACTGTTAAAATGTAAGCCTATTTCTTATGTTCTCAGGTTATATGACTGTAAATGTTGTTTACTCTTAGCGACACAAGAGGGCGCAAGAGCACACACAATAATTAATGTGATGAATGTTCATGTATTGTATGTGACCTAATCGACTTCCCGTACATGGACATTTTTATGCGTGACTTTTCATATTCCAGTCAGTCCGCGCTCAACCCAACTGGCAGATGGCCACATTTCATTGTTCCTAAATAAATGTCCTTAAATGAGAGAAGTCGTCAGACTCCTTCCTACGCATCGTCAGCAGCACCACTCTGCTGATAAAACTCAACAGGTTATGGGCCCAGGAGACGTTTGGAGGAGAAAATAGTCGACGAAAGCCAAGAAAGTTGCAACGGATCGCGTGCTGAAGAAGGCTGCTAACCTGAGGAGAGGGGCAAGCTAGCATGGCAGAGCAACGAAGGGCAAGTAGCAGCAGGCTACATCGACAGGTATTCGACGGCGACGAGGCAAAGTATGAAGTTTGGGAAACTAAATTGTTGGGACACTTTCGTTTATTAGGGCTGAAAGACACTGTGTTGAATGAGCCAGTAACAGAAGCTGAAATAGCAGCAGATCCTGATAAAAACGCGGACGTGTATGCAGAGTTGATCCTACTGCTAGATGACAAAAGTCTGTCTCTGGTAATGAGAGATGCGCAAGATGATGGCAGAAAAGCATTACATATTCTGAGAGAATATTATGCAGGGAAGGGAAAGCCTCGTATAATTAGTTTGTACACCACACTGACCTCACTTCAAAAGTCCATCGGCGAAAGTGTAATGGACTATATCATTAGAGCAGAGACCGCCATAACTGCTCTGAGAAGCGCGGGAGAAACGCTGGGGGACAGTTTGCTGGTGGCTATGGTGCTGTAGGGATTGCCAGAGAGCTTCAAGCCATTCGCAATTCATGTGGCGCACACCTACGACAACATCACATTTGCTGACTTCAAGACCAAATTGCGGAGTTTCGAGGAAACCGAGAACATCAGAGCAACCGGGTCGAACGACGACAGCGTGATGAAGACCCAGGGGAGAACCGGACGGCGACCTCCCAGTAGCAGCGCACATGGACCAGGCAAAGACGACAGGGAGATGGTGTGCTTCAAGTGCGGGACCAAGGGGCACCGAGCGAGAGCGTGTCGACAGAAGACGTGGTGTAGTGTTTGCAAAAATGACACACACAGGGACGCGACATGCAGACGAAAAGACAAAGACAGAGACCGAAGGGACGGCGTGAGCAAAGTGTCGGAGAATGCTGAGGTAAAGGAGGACTTCGCGTTCAAGATGGTGGACGGACGGGCCAGTGACCAGCGGCAGCCGGCGCGCACCATCCAGGAGAGGGGCCTGATGGTGGACACCGGGGCCACATCCCACGTCATCAACGACATCGCCTTGTTCACAAGTTTCGACAGCACCTTCAGGCCGGAGACTCACAGCGTCGAGTTGGCTGATGGGACCAGATGCAGCGGCGTCGCTCAGCAGAGAGGCACGGCAGTGGTTACCCTCATCGACAGCAGTGGACGGCGGTGCAATGCGAAACTGTTGGACGCTCTGTATGTGCCGTCGTACCCGCAGAACATTTTCTTGGTGAAGGCAGCAACCACGAATGGGTCTACAGTCGTCTTCAAAGAAAGCAATGATGTCTTGATAACCAGATATGGTACCAGGTTTGACATTCATGTGTTTGGCAGGTTGTACTACCTGCACACTGAGATTGAGTCCACTGATGATAAGTGTAATGCAACCCACGACATCCAAGCATGGCATGAGATACTAGGCCACTGTAATTATGATGATGTGCTTAGGTTACATGATGTTGTTGATGGTATGCAGATCAAGGGGAAAATGAGTAAGCCTGAGCAAGAGTGTGAGTGTGTATTCAAGGGAAGTTTACACAAACTAGAAATAGGAATCCCGATGCCAGAGCAAAGGCTCCTTTAGAAATGATACACACAGACCTTGCAGGTCCAATAGCCACTGAGTCATTAGATGGGTACAAATATGCACAGTATTTTACTGATGATTATTCAAATACAGTGTTTGTTTACTTTCTAAAGAAAAAGAGTGATGCAGTGCAGGCAACTGAAAAATTCCTTGCAGATGTATCCTGTTATGGGAAGGTGAAGTGTATGCGATCTGATAATGGAACTGAGTTCACAGGTGGTGATTTCCAGGCACTGCTGAGGAAAAGCAAAATTAGGCATGAGACGACAGCTCCGTACTCACCGCACCAAAATGGAACAGCAGAACGTGGGTGGCGTACTCTTTTCGAGATGGGCAGGTGCATGCTAATTGAAAGTGAGTTACCAAAACACCTTTGGCACTACGCAGTACAAACAGCCGCAATGGTACGCAACAGATGCTTGAACAAGCATCTGTTGCATCTGTGGCTGACTCCTTACGAGATGTTGACAAACAAAAAGCCCAATGTGTCCAGAATGCAACGATTTGGGTCTGTTTGCTACACTTATAAGCAGGAAAAGGGGAAGCTTGACTCAAGGTGTGATCAGGGGCTTTTGTGGGGTACGACAAAAATAGCCCAGCGTATTTAGTGTATCACTCAAATACAAACAAAGTGCAAAAACACAGGCTGGTGAAATTTGTGAGCAAAACAGCTTCAGAAAAACAAACACAGACAGATGAGCCAGATCTAATTGATGACAGTGTGGGGCACAGAGTCAGGACTAGGGGGACGTAGGGGGTCAACAGGAGTGCAGAAAAGGCTCTAGAGCAAAATGAACCCGGTGAAAGTCCAGATTGCGATAGTCCAAGGGCAGCAAATGAGTCTACTGAGAGTAGGCGGTATCCAACAAGAGAAAGGAGGGCACCAAATTACCTAGGCGAATTTGTGACAGAAGACAGTGATAGTGACGGGATGCATGTCACAGTAGACTACTGCTGCAGAGCAGTTTGTGGCATTCCGCAAACTTATGGTGAAGCAATGCAGTCAGACAATTCAAAAGAATGGAGAAAAGCAATGAATGAGGAAATCCAGTCTCTAAATGAGAATAAAACCTTTACCCCGACAACACTACCCGTGGGCAAGAAACCAGTGGGGGGTAGGTGGGTTTACGCAATCAAGTCTGGTGTAGATGGGAATGACCAGTACAAAGCTCGATTTGTCGCCAAGGGCTACAGCCAGAAAATGGGTGTAGACTATGGGGAAACGTTTTCACCTACAGCAGATCTAACCAGTGTTAGAATTTTGCTACAGAAGGCAGTGCAGGAAAATTTACTGGTCCACCAAATGGACGTGAAAACCGCGTTCTTACACGCCCCCATAGACCACGAAATCTACATCAATCCACCAGAGGGCTATGAAGAAAAAGAGGGTGTAGTCTATAGGCTAGAGAAATCGCTTTATGGTCTCAAACAGTCTGGAAGAAACTGGAACAGGGTTTTACATGATTGCTTAACTGAAAATGGTTTCACACAAAACCAAGCTGACCACTGTGTTTATTCTCAAGAGTCTAAAGAAGGGAAAGTGATCTTAATTGTGTGTGTAGATGACTTGATCATCGCTGCAAGCGATGAAGGAAAACTGAAAAAGGTGAAAGGGATGCTTGCAAAGCAATTCAAGATGAAAGATTTGGGGCAACTCAAACATTTTCTTGGTATTGATTTTGATTTTTCTGATGAATGCATTAAGATGTCACAAGAGAAGTACACTCACAAAATTCTACAGTGTTTCAACATGTCAGAATGCAGGGTGAGAGATACTCCTTGTGAGCAAAAGCTCGAATACAGTAATGATGCAGTTAAAATGACAGATATCAGGATGTACAGAGAGGCCGTGGGCAGTCTGATATACCTGACGACCTGCACTAGGCCTGATCTGAGTTTTGTGGTGAGCAGGCTGTCACAGTACCTAGATGAGCCTACAGAGGAGCAATGGGTTACTGTGAAGCATGTCCTGCGATACCTTAAAGGTACAGCAGACAAAGGTTTAACCTTTAGGAGAAGCACTGAGAATCTTGGTATGAAAGCCTACAGTGATGCAGACTGGGCGGCTGATACCAGTGATCGCCGCAGTACCACAGGATACTGTGTTAGTCTTAGTGAAAACAGTGCACTTGTTTCATGGAAGACAAAGAAGCAACCTACTGTTGCACTTTCCACATGCGAAGCAGAGTATATGGCACTTGCTTCTACTGTTCAGGAATGCCTTTACCTAGAACAATTACTGGAGAATATGGATGGTTACCAATACACACAAACGGTAATACATGAAGACAATCAGGGGACGATTGCTCTTGCCAGAAATCCTGTGAATAGAAAGCGTTGTAAACACATAGACATTAGGTATCACTTTATTAGGTCTACTGTGAATGAGGGTAAGGTGAATTTAATGTACTGTGCTACTGATGAAATGGTCGCTGATGTGATGACGAAGCCTGTCAGCAAGTTCAAACTGGGAAAGTTTGCAGGTCTTCTTTTTGGTGACTAATATGTGTAAGCCAAAGGTACACATTTGTTCGATATTGTTTTGGTGTTTTTGTGTAACCAACCTGAGTACAAGTGGGGGTGTTAAAATGTAAGCCTATTTCTTATGTTCTCAGGTTACATGACTGTAAATGTTGTTTACTCTTAGCGACACAAGAGGGCGTAAGAGCACACACAATAATTAATGTGATGAATGTTCATGTATTGTATGTGACCTAATGGACTTCCCGTACATGGACATTTTTATGCGTGACTTTTCATATTCCAGTCAGTCCGCGCTCAACCCAACTGGCAGATGGCCAGATTTCATTGTTCCTAAATAAATGTCCTTAAATGAGAGAAGTCGTCAGACTCCTTCCTACGCATCATCAGCAGCACCACTCTGCTGATAAAACTCAACAATCTCTCATGGAAGTTACCATTTTAATTATGTTAGAGGCCAAAAAATTGTGAGCATTGACAACGCTGAAGCCATTTTTAGATATGACAGGTAAAGTGAGCAGTATTGGCTACAGAGTTTACCCATAGTCTGACTTTCAAACATGCACAAAACAACAGGAGGTTCTCTGCACAGACATGTTCACAACAGCAACACACACACACACACTCTCTCTCACAGTGCTTTCACATTGAACGGAAGCGCATTGCATTCACTTGAAAAAAAAAAAACTCTGTTTACAATGCATGTCTAAATCAATATTTTTTTCAGTTTTTCTGACTTTTTTTTTCCATTTTTTGGAGTAATTTTTCTTCTGTTTTTCGGACTATTTTTTTTTTTCTGCGTTTAGAGAGCATTTGAAACAATAGACGCTTTCATTCCTTTATTGAGAGCTAGATGTAATGGAAACAAACATGACCTGCTTGTTTAGTTTAATCAAGTTTTACTTTGATCTGGGTTTAAGACACTGGGAGATAGTCCTGTCTTTAAGTCATATAGATGGTATTATCATTAGTTTGTCGAATCTACGCAGGCACCTGAGGACTTTGCGGTTGCTCAGAAGGAAAGCCTATTCAGATCTGCTGAGATGGGGCAGGAGTCACCATAGGTCCATGGGAGTCACTTGCAGGTTGGAGGTTCCGAGGGAGTTCGAAGTATCTCGATAATTCAGAAATTCAGAAAAAAAACTACTCCGAAAAACAGATAAGAATTACTGCGAAAAACAGAAGAAAAAAAATTGTCAGAAAAACAGAAAAAAATATTCAAAAAAACAAACCAAAAAATAAATTACTCAGAAAAAACTGTTTTTTTTTTTTTTTCAAGTGAATGCAATACACTTCCGTAGAATTCTCCTGAAATTCTACGGACATTATACTAGGAGGCCAGGAGGAGAAAGTCTGCAAAAACTGGGGAGCGTCTCACTTGGACATTTGCATTCACACATGCACCTCCTCTGGCAAATATACTGAGGAACTGCTGAGTTTGGTGCATGTCAGAAAGCAGCTTGAGAAAGACAGAGCTGAGCTGCAACAAGAGGTCATTGGGAAGGACCGGAGCCCTGACGGGCTCTGGGACAATTTAACAGCTGTTATTTCCAACACATTTTGTCAATTAGAAAAAAGTCTTCACGAGTGTAGCAGAAGAACGTACTGTCTTTGTAGGGGCAGAACCGTGGTGTGCTGGTGTGAGGGGACTCAATGAGGTCAGTGGTGGCCCCCTCGGGGTTTCGGACAGGACGTCAGCTGTGTAGTAGGCGTTCAGGTCAGTCAGAGAGCTGGACAGATCACACACTGTTTCTGTGGTCTGGATACAGTGAGGAGTCCTCTGATTGTTCCCTGAAACCCTGTAAAATTTGACAAGTTTCATATGGACATGAATGATGGATGAAAATAGTCTTATTTAGTCTATAATAGACACCAGATGAGCAATAAATTAGGTCTTAAGTCTGTCTAGTCTGGGTATCATTTATAACGCATACAGTCAGAAATAAATAATTTATTATCTGTGCAAAATAACATTGATGTGAATATACTGTGGAACAATGAGCTGAAAGAGCTGTTTGCAGCTGTTGGCATTTGTTAATTCTATTTGATTGTTGACATTGCTCTTGCCTCTTTCATTTTTCTCTTATTGAATCACAAAGGTCAATTGTCTTTTAGTTATCTTACTATTTAAAGAGCTCTGGCCTAAAATATACATTCCAGTAAAAGCTTTTACTGAATCAATAATGGAAAGACTCATTCCTGCAAGGTCACATAGCGGGAAAGTGTGAGGGCATTTGCTTTCCGTGGACACACTGACAAGATGAATGTTTCTGGGAATTAAACGCCATTTGTTAAAAGAGTTAAAGGGTGAGGGTTCGGATGCAGGTACTTACGTAGAGTACTCCACAGTGTAGCTGTAAGTGGCTGATGGTTTTGGTTCCCAGGACAAAATGGTTTTAAAGTTGGTTGATTTCCAATTTTGTGCTTGGGGATAGGAGCCTGGAAAATGAGACAATTTGTGTAAGATACTATACTAACATGATTTAAATGAAGGTTATAGTGACACACAAATGTTGACTCCTGTCATTATGAAAGAAAACAATACACCAAAGGTGTTTTATATACTTTATTAACTTATACAAGTAATTTCCATAGGTGAGCTGTACAGGGGACTGTCACACAGTGATAGGGCCTTAGTGCCATAAGTTTTAAACTATTAAAGGCCCAGTGTGTAAGATTTAAGTGAAAGGGAACTATTATTTAATGTTGAATAATTCTCATAATGTTTTCACTAGTTTATTTCATCTAAATTGCATGAATTGTAGTTTCCTTACCCCAGAAAAGGCCCTTTAAATTTAAATACTTCGAGGGGACCCTCTCTACAGAGGCCACTATGTTTTTTACATTAGTCCAGACTGAACAAACTAAACACCTTTTGAGTTTTCATGACAATTAAAGGCTGCTTCAGTTTCTTTTTCATGTTTGGAAGGAGAGCGTGAGGTGAGGGGTAATCAGTTGCAAAATGCAATTTCAACACTAGATATCACAAAATTCTACACACTGAACACTATTTAACACTAAACTACACTTTTAAGTAATAAACACTTAACACCTTAATTGAGGCCCGTCACAATATGTAGGACTACACACATTCATTAGAGAGAAAAAAGCTTTGCACAAATGAGGCACTGTGGACCAGAAAAAATTAAAAAAGCCACAAGTTCAGATACAGCACTTTGTCAGTGAGATAAGATAATGTTAATGTTGTGAATAGAGCACGTTGCGATTGTCAGTGTAAAATATCCTTGGTCCTATATTTTATTGGACTGACTGTTCTGTCACAACCACAAATGTGTGGTTTTTATGATTACAAAGCAGCAGTAGAAAGTGTGGCGCCCAAAGAACATAAGAGAAGGGCTGTTTTTATATCAGCAGTCTGTTACCTTACCTTACCTGAGTCAGATCAGTCATTCAGTCATTTCTTATTAACAACAGCTATATACAGTGTGGTAAGTCATTGCTGTTTCTTCGCAGTATGAGCAAATACTGAGAAGAAACAGCAGTCCCCCCCTCATGTTACATAATGTTTTAGGTACTAACAAATACCTCAACATTAAATTGTTACAGGTAATCTTAAATTCTTAAATGTGATTTACAGCCTATAAAGCACGAGTGTCCACTGGTGTTCAAACATTTTTTTTCAAATATTAATCCTACAAAGTGTGTAGTGACTTGTACTGAAAACTCTATAAGACATGAAAACTGTAAAGAGTATTTCTATGTGTGCCGGAAATCTAAACATAAACACTAAATGAATGACTGTATGCTGCTCCTCCAGTGACCTGTTCATGTAGATCTGTTCATGTGAATCCAACTTTACATTTGCTATACATTTACATTTTCACACTCACAATACTACAAAACAAACTGCTCCACACAGAGAATCATAGTATTTGATATTGTATGTACATATCATATGTCGCGCTACTACAATTTGACTTTAAGGTCATTTGAGAGAACGCGTGGAATGAAGGGCGAGCAGCGTGGACTCACCTGAGGCGGAGCGTGTGGAGAGAAAGAAGAGTGTAGAGACGAGAGCTGCTGTGACTGACATCATCTCCTCTGATGTATTCCTAAAGGTTCTGTTCTGTGTCTGTGCTGCTACTGAGCGAGTACCCTGTGCAGTCTGTCGATCGTCTGACTCTCTTGCTGGAAACCAGTGGTTTTAGCAACAAGCGGGGCATAGCCAAATATGGAGCGTCCGGCCGTGGCGTCACCAGACTGACACAGCCACAGTATTGCAAATTACTATACAGCATGCTGTCCTGCTGAGGTCATCCGCAACGTAATCAACCTTACTGATGTATTATTAGTTATTATTGTTATTCATATTATTGTTGTTATTATTATTATTATTGTTGTTGTTGTTATTGTTGTTGTTATTATTATTTCGACGTTTTGGTCAGTCAGCATATAATTATTGGACACCAACCAATCACAGCTATGAAATCAGCTCTATTCATTCATTCATTCTCTCACTTCACCTGGCAGATTCTTTGAAATCAAGTGAAAGAAAGAAACGGAACATCTGTAACAAATTCCAAGTAAGTAACTGAGGCTGATTTCAGAAAAACCATTGTTGCAACAAAGTCCTCAAATTACAATGCATGCTCCAAATCAAGGGCTTCTATTACCTCAACACAAAAGGCCTGATATAACAAGTTTTCTTGTTCTGTGAAGGTGAGAGACAGTTTATAGGCCAACGTTAAACAATAGTCCACCTGAGTCGCAGTGGTTTCTGTGAATATTTCTGCTACCAACACCTGAACTCTTCTTCAGTATTCAACAGTTCAACATTCATTCCACGCTGCTCTACAACCCTCACAGACAAAAGAGATCAAATAATCAGGCACATGCAAAAACTTACATATTGCAACCTTGTAATGGTTGACTTGTTATTTTTAGTGACACTGTTGCGGTGTAATGTTCAATAACATGATTCAATCTTGTGATTGAATTAAGTTTCCAAATGTTAATAATTCAATCATATGTATTTTCCAAGTTGACGAAACTATTACACTTGAGTTCGACCAGGAACATATCAGATGCTATTATATTCCACTGTTTAAAAAAACAAATCCAGGTTTTTTTTAAAAAAAGGTGGTTTGTGATAAACAACACAATAGTTTCCCCCCAGTATTTATTGTATGCAAAATAATTCATTAGACTTATTTATCTCAAAATGAGTTTTTCATTTGGCTCAATATTTATATATTTGCTTATTATTTTAATTACCACAAGAAGTTTTAAAAAGATGTAACAGGTGGTGAATATGTTTCATGACAGATTTATAAAAATTTTAATTTGGTTGGTCAATGTTCAACCGACACAAAGATGTTGGTAATGTGACTCAAACCGAGAGGTATAGTAGGTTCAGTGTCGTCATAGTGGGAATGGAATGGATGACATGCTTCCCGATGGTATGTTGACCATACAACCCTTACTACAGCGTGAGAGAACCTAAATATTCTAGAAGCTTACAAGCTCTGACCAGGTCGATGGCATCATCATGTCTCTGCAGAGGACATTAGTCAGGACTTCCACTAAGAGCTCAAGTGGGTGATCTGGAGGTCTATTCATAGACTGAGTGGTTTAGAGTTATGCTTCCAGACATACAGAGACACTGAGAGTGAGTTTGGACTGTGGTATGTTAATAGAGAGGTTTATACTGTGTTAACCACAGTTAATATTCCACGTTACTGAAAGGGAAGCCCTCTGTTGTTTGTCTTTGCTCTCATATGTACAGGGTGGCCAGCCTTTTCAAATCAGTCTTACTACTACATTACTTCACCACACACGGTAACCTGTTCAACAATGTAACTGTAATAAAATCTCTGCAAATTCAGTTTCACATGCAGATTAAATCAAGTGAAACTAGCAGCAGGAAGGTTGGAATGCATGTACAACACTATAGCTTTGTGAGATGATTAGGAAGGACTGTCAATGATTTGTAGCAAATTTCAAAGCAGAGACAGTGGTTGTTTAATGTAGACGGCAGTTTTTCTTCCCATGGAGTTGGCACATGTGGCACTTTGCCAGAGCTCCTCCCCCTGCCCCATTATCCTTCTAGTCCCACAAGCCCCCCCCACCCCTGGCAGTGAGGGGCCTGGCTGTATTACACTTCACCGTGGCTTGAATACCAAGGAACACTCCGAAGGGAAGGACTGAATCCAAATGACTAAATGAGTCCACCAACTGTTTACACAGGATAAAGCTTCAGGAACACATGCACACATACCTGCACACGCACACATGTCAAGAAAAGCAACAACAGCAGAGTTTAGTGATCTGTGTTGATGGGTGAGATTAAATTTAAATACCAGAGAAAAGCTTAATGCTCCCAGACCCTGGTGAATTATGTAATTCTATTTCAATTTCTCCCCCCAAAAAATCTTACCTTTATAGTACTGACTTCAGTGCAGCAATCAAGCATTCACTTGGCTCTGTGGTCCATTGCTTCTTTAGTCTTAGTCTCAGTGAACTTTATTGTCAACCAAACAATGCAACAGGTCACAGAGGATTCAAATTGCGTTTCCCCATACTCCAAATGTGCAAGTAATATATAACACACAACTTATAACAAACAACAAATAGTGCAAACAAACAACAACAATGGAAACAACATATACAGACAGACAATGGACCTATAAGTTGTATAAGAAAAAATAAATGAATAAATAAAATAAAATAAAATGAAAATAAAATGAAATTCACAGTGTGACAGAGTGTATTCATGACAATAAAAGTAATTCTTCTTTTTCTTCTTCTATTCAAATTTTGAGGTATGTTATCAAGGGGCTATAATGAAGATGCAACACGGAAAAGTGCTAAGTGTAAAAAGTGGTAAGGGGGAGGTGCAGCCATACAGTATATCTGGGTGTCAAACACTGTTGGATCCACCTGAGATTTATTTTCCTTTTATTTTCAGTGTATAATCTTCAGCAGTCCTTTTCAACTGCAGCCCATTGGGCCAAAGTGTGTTTGGGTTCTGAGGGTTCTGCTTCCCCCCCCAACACAATAGAGGTATTTATCTCAATATACAGTACAGACAAATCCAACAACAACTCTTTCTGGGACACTTTACATCCCTTAAGTCCCTGTTACTATAATCAACCAATTGCAGACTACTTTTATTTTCTGAATCTGAATAATGCTTTAGAAAGTTTCTCCAAATGGTCTTTAGAGTGAATATCCTTTCACAGCCAATGTCTCATCCATCTATCAGTTTATCAAATGAGTAAAACCAGAGGTGGGAAGTAACAAAGTACAAATATTTCATTACTGTACTTAAGTAGATTTTTCAGGTATCTACTCCTTAAATTCTCAAAACTGGCTCGTTACTTGTTTCAACCTCCACGGATGACAACACGACATAAGAAAACACATCAACACAGAGAGGACCTCACTAAACCATCCAATCTATGGTAGTGACAGGTGGTGTGTACAAAGGGCAGGGACTTAATCAACCCGAACACATTCCACATCCATTTATTCCCTGTAGTCTTTATTATTCTGTCTGAAATTTGGCAGCAAAACTAGATGTGTGTCCAGTGATTTTTTTTCTCAGTACCAGTTCTGTGTAGGTTGATACCAAAAGAGGAAAACTATCCTATATCCTAGAAAAAGCATTGTGTATCATTGAAGTTAAAAATTCATTTTTACTTTTTACTCATATACTTGAGAACATTTCAGAGCCTGTACTTGAGTTAAGGAGTTGTATCAGTACTTTTACTTTTACCAGAGTCTTTTTTTACTCAAGTATCTGTATTTCTACTTTAGTAAAGAATGTGAGTACCTTTGCCACCTCTGAGTAACACAGTGTAATGTGTAAATATGCAGTGACAACCTGAGCTACTGTCCCGAGATGAGAAGTTCAGTGAAAGGTTTCATAATGAACTACACTGGCCATGCTCTTTCTGCAGATTTATTGCAGAGTTTAAACAGCAACATGGATTTGTTATTATGTTCAGTTAATAATGAAATTGCCTTTACACCACAGTGATGGACATGAATTGGAAAGAGAGAGAGAGCTGAGGGAGAGTTCAAGACAATAAGAAAACAATTACTCTTTCTTAAGTAATTATTCACTGACAAAAATGATCACCTCCGATAAAATGTGAAGATCGATACCTAACACCATAATTCTCACAAAGTCATCAGGATTAATTGTTCTCTTTAAATTTACCAGCTGGGGGCAGATGTTTATTTAACACTGTGCCATCCTCTCTTTTTATGTTGTTGAAAGATAAAAGGATATTCAAATTTCTTCTGTTATTCTATTGAGGAAATGTCAAAGACAAAGGCCTGTGAGGCTGGGCGTCATCCAGCACTTCCTGTTTTGCAAACTTGTTACTTATGGCATATTTACCAGGAGCATAAGCCTGCATCCTCTAAGAGAGGATGTGGTCATCTTAGTATTTCATGTAAATGAATTGGCAAGTCACAGGTCCTTAAATATCTATTGACAACATTAAACAACTTTACAATAAACCTTTGAATAATATTGACAAGCTGCGGGAATGGGGATTGTCTGTCTAATGGAAGGAGACAGTGTGTAAACTGAGGTCTGCTGGGAGTCAGTCAGTAAGCCACCATCGTAAACCTTAAAGTTGCCCTTTTCGATTAACAATTTGGTCAACCATTTGGTCAGTCCTCCACATATATCTTTGCTCATGCAATTATACATACACAAATGTAACATTTCCATTACAGTGCTAAAAGTGTTCGAGCTGAGCAGGGATCAGTGAGGATGAGGTCGTATTTAAAGAGGCCACTTTGGTGAGAGAATGGGCTGTGATTGGTTCGTGACTGACGAGCACCCATAAACCTATCGGTAGCTGAGCATATGACTCTGTGTTCTGCATGAACTAACACAATGCTTCATTAGTCACAATTCAAGTTCAGGATTTCTACGATGACATTCTCACTTTAAACTTAATTTAAAGTATCTTGAATTGAGGCAAATTAAAGCTGACCTTGAATTATGATCAGTCAGAATCAAATTGTCATATATCACAAATCATAAACTGGATTTATTTTCATAATTAATTATGGATACAATTACAAAGTATGTTGCAGAAATTTGAAATGGATATCTATATCATTGAGCATTGTACAAGTTACATTGTACAAGTACATGTTCTACTGAATAAGGGATCAGCCACTTGCTATCTGTAATACAAACAGCCATCATCAGGAACATCAGAGAGATCATAGTTAATAATCATCCCAAGGTACTTGTAGTTCTCTACAAAGTCTACCACATGTCCCTTGATGATAGTATTCTAAGAGTTTGAGGACTGATGCCTAAAACTTATGTCCTCGGTTTTTGTCACATTTAGTACTAAAAATGCACAGTCACACCAATACAGATTCACAATCCACAATGGGACCATGGTTGTTCTCATCTGCATGGAGGAGACTGACTGTCACAGAGTCATCAGCAAATTTGAAAAGTAATCTGTTGTCATGCCAGCTGCGGCAGTCATCAGTATACACATTATAGAGGGGAGGTGAAAGGACACAGGAGGAGACCCTGTGGATGATGACAATGTGTCTTACATGCATTACTTTCTGTGTCAGTTGTCAGTTGCAGCTCGAGGCATGTATCCAAAATTATCTTTTCCAGGCACTATACTGATACTGTAGTCACTACAAGTTACGCATGTTCCATTTTGCCTGGGGGACATTTAAAACAAACCAGTCTACAACACAATAAAAATCACATGAAAATCAACCTCCCTCCTCATCTTTTCATATTTTTTTTACTCCTCCATTTTTTAATGTGGATTTAGAATTTGATACTGAGCATAGCCGTGAAATTGGCTCCCCAATAGAAATGGTACAAGTTGTCAAATTAATGTTACCTACATAAATCCCCACAGATTTACAAAACATTCTCAGAACACAGTTTACATCAGAGTAAGGTATCACATTTTTAATTACTCACCTTATTGATGGAACCTCAACCATATTTACTGTCCCTGGCTCAGACTCTCTCTCAAGCATCTACAGTAGGTGTTTTCATTCCCAAAACACAGGCTCTCTTGTGGTTCCAAGAGTCTGTAAGAGTAGAACAGGAGGTAGAGCATTCAGCTACCAGGCAGACAACTTCTGTGCATTTATGGTTAAACTTAAAACATTCCTTTTTGATAAAGCCTTGCTGGATCAGGTGAGTCCTGAACCATCCCTTAAGCTGCTATAGGTCTAGACTGCAGGGGAAACTCCCATCATCCACAGAGCACTTCTCCACTTCTCTCTGTCTCTCTGCCTCCCCCCACCCCACACTCATTTATTTTTTTGAGTAAATGTCAAAAACTATGTTATTGACGTGTCTCTTTTCTCCCATAGTCCCTCTCTCTCTTTCTCTCTCTCATTGCAGATACCTCTGACTCCAGAACTGAAGGAGAACAACTATTATTATTATTATTATTGTTAACAACAATACTTAATTGATTATTATATTAATTGTTGCTGCTATCATTGATAATCAATAACTTCTTTACACTGTTATTGTTTACATTTTAACTAGTAAGAGCTGATACCAGATGATCCAGGCAGATGATTGTCCACATTGAGCCTGGTTCTGCTAGAGGTTTCTCCCTGTAAGTGAGGGAGTTTTTACTCTTCACAGTCACCAAAGTCTGCTCATTGTGGGAACTGTTATGTTTCTTTATATCAAACAAGATTTGAAGGTCTTGAGATAATGTATATTATGATTTGGCACTATACAAATAAAATTGAATTGAATTGAATAGGTGATGGGATAATAATAACAATAATTAATTGAGCAGTAGTATCACAATATATTCAGTAAACTGTACAAAAAGAATATGTTTTTTTTTCTTTCATGAAAATATTTTCCATTTCATATTATGCACACACCAACCTATAACTGTGGGCTGAGTGTCATAAAATTAACAACACATTCATAGCATCTGCAAACAATACTATATAACAACATTCAAGCATACTATCTATATAACAACAGATCTTAACTGTGTTTGTTCTCAAGTGTGGGGTGTTTTATACATTTTTAATAACATTATACGGATCACATTATAGCGTGACATATTTCTGGTTGAGGACAGGAGGAAATTACTGCAGTAAAGTGTGAAAGATGGGTAAAGAAGAGTTGAAGTGGAGTATAAAATGACCGTGGTATTAATGATAAACTAATCACATGAGGGATCGTCTCAGTTGTTCATTTGGAAAAAGGGAAACTGTAATAAAGTTATTGCATTACCTGAAAGGTTTCACAATGTAACTTGATACGAATCCCCTTGCGAGTCTGCTATTGATCCGAAAAGTCTGAATCTGTGAATGTCTTTCACACTTTCCTTCAGTCACTTTCCTCTTGTTAATCGTTCCTGCTTCAGCTCACCGGTCGTAGCCAGAGGTGTGTTCCATCCAGGGCCGAAGGTGATGTTGCTTACTGCGGGGTTAACCCTCTTCACTTCCACCAGCAATTGGAAAACAACACACGGGAGCTCCGCATCATATCAACTCGTTACGCTATAATGTAATCCATATAACGTTATTAAAAATTAAAAAACAAAAAAGATCTTACCAGCCTATACACCTCTCCTACAAAGGGGAAGACCACGCCTCCACGACACACACTTTCATCAGAAATGAAACTTATCTCTCTCTCTCTCTCTCTCACGTGTCTGTGTGTTTCGGGTCAGATCAAGGTGATCAGCGGGACCTTTCATGTGACACCTGCATTTAGAGACGCGGTCTTTCAGTCGCCTGCAAAGACCCCCTCCTTTGCACTTACCGCTCTGAATGCTGTCTCTGTCCACGCGCACAGTATGGAAGCCCTTGATGGTGGTGTTTTCGTCGGGAACATCCTGGTGCAGCCATGTCTCCGTAAAGCATATTAAACTACACTCACGATACTCCTTCTGACTTTGGACCAGTGCAGTCAGCTCGTCCATCTTATTCCCCAGCGATCTCACGTTTCCCATGACAATGGAGGGAAGACTCGGCTTATAGCTCTTCTTGATAAGTCTTTGTTGTTTCACAGCCTCCCTTTTCCTCCGTAGTTTTTTGCGTCCTCTGCATCCCCTGTGTGTCCGTATCAAGATTTCAGCCGGAATATCATTGTCCGTGGTCACCGAAGGTCGCTCGCTCTCTCCAACTCCACGCAGGGAAAGACCGCGTCTCTAAATGCAGGAGTCACATGAAAGGCCCCGCTGACCACCTTGATCTGACCCGACGCACACACACACACACACAGACACGTGAGAGAGAGATAAGTTTCATTTGTGTGTGTCGTGGAGGCGTTGTCTTTCCATGTGTGGCAGGAAAGGTGCAAAGGTAAGATCTTTCTTGTTTTTAATTTTTAATAACGTTATACGGCTAGAAGGCAGCAGGGGCAGACAGGTCCCTTTCAGGTAATGCAATAACTTTATTACAGTTTCCCTTTTTCCAAATTAACAACTGAGACGATCCCTCATGCGAATAGTTTATCATTAATACCACGGCAATTTTGTGCGCTACTTCAACTCTTCTTTTACGGGGTGCAGTTTGTTAAGCAGCTCACGCTGAAAATAACAGCAACATTTTGTCACATTTAGCTTCAAACCATGTTTAAAAAACTTGTGTGAATTTTTGAGAGTCACTTTTTTGCACATTTACAACAATATTTGTCAACTTAGAGATATTTTAAATATTTAAATCCAAATGTTAAATGTTACACTTAAATGTTGAATCTAAATCTAAATGTTAAATTTAAATCTAAATCTAAATGTGCAATCTAAATAATAAATCTAAATCTAAATGTTAAATCTCAATGTTAAATCTAAAACTAAATGTTAAATCTAAAACTAAATGTTAAATCTGAATCTAAATCTAAATGATAAATCTAAATGTTAAATCTAAATGTTAAATCTAAATGTTAAATCTGAATCTAAATCTAAATGTTAAATCTAAATGTTAAATCTAAATGTTAAATCTAAATGTTAAATCTAAATGTTAAATCTAAATGTTTCGGGTGAAACTAAATATTTAACTAATATGCAAATTCAAATGCCGGTAACAGGAAGTCCCAAAATAAAAGCTCGAAGAGGTCAGAGTGTGTTTATAGTGGTAAATAACGAATAAAACCCATCTTATCCGGGGAAATGGACTCTTGGACATGGAATATCGTGTTACTAACTACATAAAATAACAAACACGTTTGGAGAAACTTTATTTGAAGAGTACTTTGAGTTTTTAGTGTCACTTTTATGGAGACGATTCACGATATTCCATGTCCGAGAGTGTTTATTTGTATAGCGCCAAATCATAATATACATTATCTCAAGGAACTTTACATAGAAGGTCAAGACCTTCAAATCTTGTTTAATATAAAGAAACCTAACAGTTCCCACAATGAGCAGACTTTGGTGACTGTGAAGAGTAAAACTCCCTCACTTACAGGGAGGGGGGGGGGGGCAGAGAGACAGAGAGAAGTGCTCTGTGGATGATGGGAGTTTCTATGCTATAGAGACCTATAGCAGCTTAAGGGATGGTTCAGGACTCACCTGATCCAGCCAGGCTTTATCAAAAAGGAATGTTTTAAGTTTAACTGTAAATGCACAGAAGTTGTCTGCCTGGTAGCTGAATGCTCTACCTCCTCAGAGAGAGATATACTTAACACCTTTCGTCAAAAAGTGACAGTTTTACGACTTTGAACTTTTACCTAGTGAGGTCACGAGAAGAGGGGGGGGGGGGGGGAAGAGGGGGGAAGAGAAGAGGAGGAGAAGGGGGGTTTAGGAAGTGGGGGGTCATAAAAATATATATATATATATATATATATACAAAAGTGAGGGGGATTAAAAACCAGATACGGGGTGAGGTCAGAGAGCGCACTTAGCTGCAGGAGAACTCAGTATGTAAACATCCAAAGAATAACAACAGGTGTGATTGTATGGCTCCTCTCTCTCACAGACAGAGGCCCAAATGATGCAGAAAAATAAAAAACTAAATGGGTAAAACAGGAACAAGGGTCCAAGTTGACTTTCTATGGCTTTGACTGTCTCAGATTTGGTCAAGCTTGTCAGGGTGTGTTATCACAGATCAAAAATGTTATGACTTTTTATTTTAAGGCTGGAGGTTCCCTATCTATCTATCTATCTATCACAAACTGAACTAAATTCTCAAACACTTCCTGTGTGCTCAAAAGTCCTGTTCGTTTAATAGAGTCTAGAGCTCTAACTACTACCACAAACTAAATCCTCCAGGCTGCTCGTTTACCAGCCAGCTCAGAGTATGTAATGTGTAAATCAGACAGTGTTAGAGTTTAAAAAAAAAAAAAAAATATTTACACTATGTAGCTAGGCTTGCAGTTCCAGTCTTTATGGTATCAAAGCTTATCATATCCTAGACCTGACACTGTTTGATGCACAGAGCTACAGTATCTTCTCATGTGAGTGACGTTGCTGCAAACTAGTACTTTTCCAAAGCTGTCCGTGATAATGTGGGGTGCAGTGTCATACTGTGCACTTCGAGTATTCTCAAAATAAATCCACTCAATTTACCAAAAAAATCTGATGAGCCATCAAATGCACTCATCAAACAGAATCAGAACAAGAGATTGATGTATACACAATGTATTTGTATCAGACAAACTGAAAGGACATTTTGTTACTTTCTAAATATTAAACTCTAAAACATTACACAGCCTTTTATCACTATACTTTGCTCTTAATTTCATATTGTTTCAAATAATTGTATATTTTATTTTCAGATATGTTGAACTGTTTTCTATTATTATTATTAACAACATTTTTTTTTTGTGCTAATTAAACTCATGGATCTTGTGAAAGATCATGCTGATTACAGATAACCCCCTTCTGATGTATGTAGCAAAGGGCCAGGAGTGATTAGGCAGCCAACTAGTGTGGGAAAAGCAGTGACTCACAGGTTATGCAACTGAAAATCACCTGAAGTAGTGGTTTGAATATGATTATATATGTTATCTAAATGAATGGGACCTTTAGTCTGAGTTATTCTTTGACCCTAAATAATAATAAACCAAGGGCATGGAAGTGCCTAATCAATGATTAACTTATTTTAATTTTACTTTTACTTTAAAATTGATCCTTGAACACAACTTTTGTTCCAGGTGAAGACTCAGGTACAGTTTAAGCTAATTAATTGATTTTTATAAGGACATAGATTTTTGTCTGTGAGCACTGGATGTGTGCTAATTGTTATCTTGGGTTTCAATGAAACCTTATTAAACAATTGGACAAATGAAGTCTTATATTTATGTAACCCAGATCTCCTAGGCCTGAGTTCGTAAACACAAAAAAAAATGAATATGATCTCAGAAGAATATTTGAAACGAATCTTATCTTTTGTTTAAATTCCTCTAATTAATATTAAAGACCACCACAACTGTATTTTAAAAGTCAAAACCTTCACAGGTGTTTATTTACAATAGGAAATAAATGAAAAGGCTGTGAATTCTTCTCAGGAAGTAAAATATTTACAAAACAAAATAAATGCACAAAATAAAATACAGGGTCTCTTTAAATTGTTTAAACTGTTCCTTTGACTTCTCAATTTACCCTTTAATTCACTGGTTAAATAAAATCTTTACCTTTCACAGGTCTCTGAATAAAAACAAACACAATTCCTATCAACTGTAAATTAACTCACAAACATCACATGTGGGCCCACTTCAGAAATGATCAACTTGAAACTTAGTTGCAGGCCTGTAGTGATGCTCGGGTGCGGTGAGGCCTGAAAACTGAGTGGACACTTCACTCAATCAAGAGCATAAAATAAAAGCACGTGCATTGTCAATATTTCTTTTTTATTTCACAACATAAAAGCACTTAACACTACTTCAAAATTGTACTCTTGTTCATTTCAGAGAGAAATATTGTATGTTATACTGCATTGCATTTATTTGACAGCTTACTTTAAAATGAAGATTTCAAACAATATAACAAGCTGTTAAACACGTTGTTAAAGACTTTACGAGTGGTTTTGAACATTTTTTGTTTCTGAAAAATAATTCTCGTCGTTTAAAGCTTTTTTTTTTTTTTTTTTCCATCTGAAGTTCTCAGAAGCTTAAATGATCCAGTAACTCACCACAAATCAAAGAGAAACAAGCTCCCACAATATATCTAACATTTCTGTTTATAAAACAGTTTATAATGTATTTTACTGTAGCTTCACTTGCTGCTTACTCAGCTACTTCAGTATAAATGGTCTAATGACATAATGTAGATGAATAAAATGATAGAATAATAGGTCAAACAAGTACTTTTATCTTAAACATTTAACAACAGTTAAGTAGCCTGTATCTGACTGGTACAAAAACGTTTATCATGACACCAGGCCAGTGTGAACAGGAAGTAGATTGTCTACTCCGCACTTGGTTGCTTATAATACTACGAACGACCAACAGAGATGGAGAAAAGTAGGAGGTGTTTTCACAAGACTGTCACTTAGAATGTGCAAAGACATTCCCCAGTTTGTTTTCCACATATAAACAACGTAGCAGGAGATTCTCTGCTCAGACACATTCACAAGAACAAAACGGCCTTCCCTGTAATCAGTTCATTATGGCCGGAGCCTAAGTAAGAGGGCTGTGACAGAAATGGTAATTGGTCTGTATTTATATAGAGCTTTTCTAGTCTTGATGACCACTCAAAGAGCTTTACAGTACAATTTATTGCCATTCACCCATTCACACATTCATACACTGCATCTAGGGGCAGCACTTTTTCTATGAGTGTGTAATTCTGGGTTCAGTATCTTGCCCAAGGACAGTATGGCATGCAGATAGAACCACCGACCTACTGGTTAGAGGTCCACCTCTCTACCCCTGCAGCCACAGCCGCAAATCACATATAAAATATGTATATAATAAAATGTATATAATCTGTGTATTTGTGAAAAGAGAAACTTATTCATGTGACCTAAATGTAATCATCTGTACACAAGTCTTGTGTTTTTGCTGGCAGCATGCTACAGGGCTAATGACCACCAATCATGCGTACAGATTTTCATTGATAGGAAACTGTCCATATAAAGTCATTTATTTTCTGTCATTGTCTTTGCAGCTATGGATACCCAGATCCTGATTACCTCAGCCGAGTTGAAGACGAACTGAAACTCAAGGGAATTGACTGAGTTTCTGTAGAGTTTGTTATCTATCACATGAATGGACTAGCTCATGTAATCTTTTAAGTTACACTATTATCTCTGCAAATTTATGTACAAACATCTCCCATCTTAAAACCCACATATAAAGCAAAACATAAGACTACATAGAAGGGATAATTAATGTCATTTTAATGCCATTTGATGATTCATAAATAATGACCATCTCACAGCTTCAGATTTCTATTTTCCTGTCCTGACAGCCAATGTCAATATGTTTTAGGTATTTTTTTCCCATTCTTGTCATATATGTCGAGAACGTCTTGAGAGAATTTCTACAAATTTGGCACAGATCATTCACTTGGACTTAAGTGTGACCTGATTAGATTTTGGTGGTCAACGGTCAATGTCACTGTAGCCTCACAAGCAAATTATTTTGTGAACATGACACAGTATCTCCGGAACACCTTGAGGGAATCATTTCACATTTAGTTGGACTCAAGAGTTAATTTATTTGATCCACTTTGATTCAAAGATGAATATGTTAGATTTCAGTGGCCAAAGGTCACAGTGACTGGAAAGAAAACATTTACATTTCTTTTGTCATTCCTTTATCATTCCTTAATGATTAATGATTAATGCTATGCCTGCAGACAGATTTTGTATTACTGTTTTTTTTAATGATTTGTATGTAATCTACTATACTGTTTAATACTATAAAATATTGTTGAAAATTAATGGCTAAAACTAATGGTCTGTTTAAGGTAAAACTTTATATATGTGTAAGCGGTGTAATGTGGTGCTATGACAAGGCTACCATTGTTTTCTTTTTATATAGTGTTTATTTTACATGGTAACTTGTGCATCTAATGTTTTTAAGTTCATAGTGTTACTTCGCAGTATGTGAAGTACTGGTTAAATGATTTGTTCCTAAGGTCAATTGGTCAATTCAAAAGAAATTGACCATTAGGCCTGTCAGCTGTATCCCACTGAAGCATATATACCTTGACTAAAACCCAGGTAAACTTGATTGGGTGAATGGCTGTGTTGCTGTGTGCAAGCAGTGCTGCCAGTAACCTTGGTGTTGGTTTCAGCTCATTTAGGTTGACAAATACACCCGGACAGAAATGAAACCACAGTACTTCAGGAGAGATGGTAATTATTGACTACCATGGTAGGTGGAGGTTGGTTGCAATGATCTGCAGCATGCCTATCTTTATTGTGCCCATGCCTTTCCTCACTTCTCTCCGGCCTCTGACAGGGAGAGGATGACAAGTGATGGTAAATGGTTTGTATTCATATAGAGCTTTTCTAGTCTTGATGACCACTCAGAGCGCTTTACACTACAGTTTGCCATTCATTGTCGTTCACACACATTCATACAGTGCGTCTATTAGCAGAACTTTTTTTTTCTATTCAAGGACACTTCAGCATGCAGATGAGGCAAACTGGGGATTGGAGGGGAGGGGTTCTGGTTCAGTTGTAGGAGAGCCAATTCTAAAGGTTGAAATGTGTCTGTATATCTTAGCTTTAGCACTGTTGTTTTCAATGCTAAAACGGGCTAACGTTAAGTCAGTACGATTTAGCGTGATGATATTATGGCTCAATAGAGTTCATGTAATTAAAGGAGACGGACGTCTGTGAAGAGAGAGAGAAACTGAGATGGTTGCTGGTGGATGGACCCTGCTGTTTTATTCTTCCCTGGATTTTCGCCACTGTGTGTGCTGCCTGTGTTCGGATTGTGACTGCCATCACCCCTTTCTGTGACTGTCGTTGCCCCATTGCTCCTCGTTTTGGACCTGTGAGTATCGAACTGATATGACAATGCACGTGCTTTTATTTTATGCTCTTGATTGAGTGAAGTGGCCACTCAGTTTTCAGGCCTCACCGCACCCGAGCATCACTACAGGCCTGCAACTAAGTTTCAAGTTGATCATTTCTGAAGTGGGCCCACATGTGATGTTTGTGAGTTAATTTACAGTTAATAGGAATTGTGTTTGTTTTTATTCAGAGACCTGTGAAAGGTAAAGATTTTATTTAACCAGTGAATTAAAGGGTAAATTGAGAAGTCAAAGGAACAGTTTAAACAATTTAAAGAGACCCTGTATTTTATTTTGTGCATTTATTTTGTTTTGTAAATATTTTACTTCCTGAGAGGAATTCACAGCCTTTTCATTTATTTCCTATTGTAAATAAACACCTGTGAAGGTTTTGACTTTTAAAATACAGTTGTGGTGGTCTTTAATATTAATTAGAGGAATTTAAACAAAAGATAAGATTCGTTTCAAATATTCTTCTGAGATCATATTCATTTTTTTTTGTGTTTACGAACTCAGGCCTAGGAGATCTGGGTTACATAAATATAAGACTTCATTTGTCCAATTGTTTAATAAGGTTTCATTGAAACCCAAGATAACAATTAGCACACATCCAGTGCTCACAGACAAAAATCTATGTCCTTATAAAAATCAATTAATTAGCTTAAACTGTACCTGAGTCTTCACCTGGAACAAAAGTTGTGTTCAAGGATCAATTTTAAAGTAAAAGTAAAATTAAAATAAGTTAATCATTGATTAGGCACTTCCATACCCTTGGTTTATTATTATTTAGGGTCAAAGAATAACTCAGACTAAAGGTCCCATTCATTTAGATAACATATATAATCATATTCAAACCACTACTTCAGGTGATTTTCAGTTGCATAACCTGTGAGTCACCGCTTTTCCCACACTAGTTGGCTGCCTAATCACTCCTGGCCCTTTGCTACATACATCAGAAGGGGGTTATCTGTAATCAGCATGATCTTTCACAAGATCCATGAGTTTAATTAGCACAAAAAAAAAATGTTGTTAATAATAATAATAGAAAACAGTTCAACATATCTGAAAATAAAATGTACAATTATTTGAAACAATATGAAATTAAGAGCAAAGTATAGTGATAAAAGGCTGTGTAATGTTTTAGAGTTTAATATTTAGAAAGTAACAAAATGTCCTTTCAGTTTGTCTGATACAAATACATTGTGTATACATCAATCTCTTGTTCTGATTCTGTTTGATGAGTGCATTTGATGGCTCATCAGATTTTTGGTAAATTGAGTGGATTTATTTTGAGAATACTCGAAGTGCACAGTATGACACTGCACCCCACATTATCACGGACAGCTTTGGAAAAGTACTAGTTTGCAGCAACGTCACTCACATGAGAAGATACTGTAGCTCTGTGCATCAAACAGTGTCAGGTCTAGGATATGATAAGCTTTGATACCATAAAGACTGGAACTGCAAGCCTAGCTACATAGTGTAAATTTTTTTTTTTTTTTTTAAACTCTAACACTGTCTGATTTACACATTACATACTCTGAGCTGGCTGGTAAACGAGCAGCCTGGAGGATTTAGTTTGTGGTAGTAGTTAGAGCTCTAGACTCTATTAAACGAACAGGACTTTTGAGCACACAGGAAGTGTTTGAGAATTTAGTTCAGTTTGTGATAGATAGATAGATAGATAGATAGATAGGGAACCTCCAGCCTTAAAATAAAAAGTCATAACATTTTTGATCTGTGATAACACACCCTGACAAGCTTGACCAAATCTGAGACAGTCAAAGCCATAGAAAGTCAACTTGGACCCTTGTTCCTGTTTTACCCATTTAGTTTTTTATTTTTCTGCATCATTTGGGCCTCTGTCTGTGAGAGAGAGGAGCCATACAATCACACCTGTTGTTATTCTTTGGATGTTTACATACTGAGTTCTCCTGCAGCTAAGTGCGCTCTCTGACCTCACCCCGTATCTGGTTTTTAATCCCCCTCACTTTTGTATATATATATATATTATTTTTTTTATGACCCCCCACTTCCTAAACCCCCCTTCTCCTCCTCTTCTCTTCCCCCCTCTCCCCCCCCCCCCTCTTCTCGTGACCTCACTAGGTAAAAGTTCAAAGTCGTAAAACTGTCACTTTTTGACGAAAGGTGTTAAGTATATCTCTCTCTCCTCTTCTATTCTTACAGACTCTTGGAACCACAAGAGAGCCTGTGTTTTGGGACCGAAAACACCTACTGTAGATGCTTGAGAGAGAGTCTGAGCCAGGGACAGTAAATATGGTTGAGGTTCCATCAATAAGGTGAGTAATTAAAAATGTGATACCTTATAATATACTGTGATGTAAACTGTGTTCTGAGAATGTTTTTGAAATCTGTGGGATTTATGTAGGTAACATAAGTTTGACAACTTGTTGTTGTGCTATGCTCAGTATCAAATTCTAAATCCACATCAAAAAATTGAGGAATAAAAAAATATGAAAAGATGAGGAGGACGGTTGATTTTCATGTGATGTTAACTGTGTTGTAGACTGGTTTGTTTTAAATGTCCCCAGGCAAAATGGAATGTGCGTAACTTGTAGTGAATACAGTACCAGTATAGTGCCTGGAAAAGATAATTTTGGATACATGCATGTTACCTCAAGCTGCAACTGACAACTAACACAGAAAGTGAGGGTAAACAAATGCACCTAAGAGACATTGTCATCATTCACAGGGTCTTCTCCTGATCGTTTCACTCTGTAATGTGTATACTGATGACTGCCGCAGCTGGCATGACAACAGATTACTTTTCAAATTTGCTGATGACTCTGTGACAGTAAGTCTCCTCCATGTGGATGAGAACAGCCATGGTCCCATTGTGGATTGTGAATCTGTATTGGTGTGACTGTGCATTTTTAGTACTAAATGTGACAAAACCAAGGACATGAGTTTTAGGCATCAGCCCTCAAACTCTCAGAGTACTATCATCAAGGGGCAGGTGGTAGACTTTGTAAAGAACTACGGAACAAGTACCTTGGGATGATTATTAACTATGATCTCTCTGATGACTATGTCCCTGATGATGACTGTTTGCATTACAGATAGCAAGTGGCTGATCCCTTATTCAGTAGAACATGTAGTAACATGTCCATGTTCCATGCTGTTTATTTAAAAATAATTTACTTGTCATCTTGTACAATGCTCAATGATATAGATATCCATTCCAGATTTCTGCAACATACTTTGTAATTTTATCCATAATTAATTATGTAAATAAATCCAGTTTATGATTTGTGATATATGACAATTTGATTGTGACTGATCATATTTCAAGGTCAGCTTTAATTTGCCTCAATTTGAGATACCTAAATTAAGTTTAAAGTGAGAATGTCATTGTGGAAATCCTGAACTTGAATAGTGACTAATGAAGCATTGTGTTAGTTCATGCAGGACACGGAGTCATGTGCTCAGCTAACGATAGGTTCATGGGTGCTCGTCAGTCACTCACCAATCACAGCCCATTCTCTCACCAAAGCGGTCCGTTTAAATACGACCTCATCCTCACTGATCCCTGCTCAGCTATAACACTTTTAGCACTGTAATGGAAATTTTGCATTTGTGTATGTATAATTGCATGAGCAGACATGTACTGTATGTGGAGGACTGACCAAATGGTTGACCAAATTGTTAATCTAAAAGGGCAACTTTAAGGTTTACGATGGTGGTTTAAGAGACTTGAGTTTTATGGCCTCCAGAAACCACAACTTTATGGTATCTCGTTGTATCTCTGATTGGGATCAAACAACTGGGATCTCGCAGGGGGGGGGGGGGGTGTCATCCACAGAACATGTAAACAAAAGGACAGGACGTCTCCTCCACTGAGTGAAACTACAGAAGGGTAATATATACCAAACTATAATAGTTCAACTGAATTGTAGATATCTAATGTTATTTTAATGCTACCATTACCTGTCTTGACATGTACTGTAGATGTTTGAGAGAGTGTCTGAGCCAGGGACAGTAGACATCACTGAGGTTCCATCAATAAGGTGAGTATTGAAACACATGATATTTTACAATATACTGTGATGTAGATTCTCAGAAAGTTACAGAAATTTGTTGGGAAAAATTGTTTGCAGATGCTATGAATGTCATGTTAATTTCTGACACTCAGTTCACATTTATAGAGTTGGCTTGTTTTGTCAAGAAATCCTCCATGTAAAATAAAAGAACATGGAACAAATTATTTATCATGTATTGCTATATTTATTTCTTTACCATTTTCACATTCAGTATGGCCAGAGGCATTATGTTTTCAGGTTGTCCATCCATCTGTTTTGCCCATTCATATGAATGCGATATCTCATGAACAACTACGTTATGTTAGTCAAAGGTCAAAAGGTCAAGCTCACATGACTTTGCATTGTTTTGAATACAATTTATCAGGATTGTCCAGGATATTATCACATGTGGCACAAACATTCATTTGGACTCAATGATGACTTGAATAGAATTCAGTTGTCAAAGATCAAATGGCAAGGTCACTAGGACCTCACAAAGCACACTACTTGCCTAATAAATGTGATATATCCGAAATGCCTTTCACATTCACATGAATTTGGGTTTCATTTTGGTAGCCAAATGTCACAGTGTTCTCACAAAGTATGTAAATATTTTTCCTTAAATTGATATCTAAAGATCAGCTCATGGGAATGTCGTCAAACTTGGTAAAAATATTAACTTCAATTCAAAGATGAAGGATTGTATTCCCTTTGAAGTTAAAGGTCAGAGTAACATCACTGTGAATGTGATATGTTAGGACTGTCAGTAGGGAATTTCATTATATCTGGTAACTTGGACTGCTTGAGGGAATTTCTTGAGATTATATCAAAGAATAAAGTGATTGAACAGAGTAAGGTATTGAGATGAATCGCATATGATTCAGACTTCACACCAAACACAGCAGATAGTAGATTCAGTAGATGGGACGCGGGACCAAAAATATTTTGGGAACTTTTTAAAAAGAAGACCATCAAAAGTTTTCAGGATCTAAAAAATCAGTATGGATTAAACAATCAAGATTTATACAGATATCTACAGATGCGGCATTATATGGAGAAAACTATAAAAAAGTTTAATTCAGATGAGCCTGAGTCAGGAATCATTAAGTTCTTTATCTCAGCATATGATTCAGACCAGGGAAAGAAACTAATCATAAAACTATATAAAGAAGTGGAAAGATTAAAGGGTAACAATATGACATATATAAAAGAAAAGTGGGGAAAAGAGGCTGGGTGGCAATTATCAGAGGAGGAATGGAACAAGGTAAATGAAGGACAGTGGAAAACAACATGCTCCCTCTCATGGAGAGAATATGGTTGGAAGAACATTGTAAGATACTTTATTACACCAACACAACAGAAATCTCAAGACACACGACGTTGGAGACTGTGTGGGGAAAATAAGGCCAACCATTTTCATATCTTTTGGGGATGCCCTTGTATTATACCTTTTTGGCAAGAGTTAAAGAAGAGTATGGAAACAATTCTGAAAGTGCAAATTCCACTTTCATTTGAAGTTTTATATTTGGGAAAAGAGTTGTTTACCCCAATCAGGAGACAAGGAACAATGCAGGAGAGGTGTGAAAATAAGGACAAGAGTGAAAAAGCGGTTCATTTTACTTCACATTTACTCTACTGTAACTTTACTTGAGAATTCATGTCCAATTATGTCTCTGCTCTGCGGTGGAAGTATAGGAATGTTTTATACTGTTGTAAAATTATACACATTATGTAAAATATTGATGGAATATTGATATGTGGAATCAATAAAAAAGATAACTGAAAAAAAAAAAAAAAGCTCTGGGTGTTGCAGGTCAAATTTGGGGCCTTTTGGGTTCAAATGTCTGGTTAGGGTAACTACACATGCTCTTACTGCTGCTGGTGTTAGAATAACTTTTTGAACTGTTCTCTAAGTGCTGCAACTGACAGTAAACATTACAACCATAACATGAATATGCTCTAGTATTAGAATATGAGAAATTTAATGTTACTCTGCTACTTCAGCTAATTTGCGGGAGGATGAGGTCGTATTTAAAGAGACCGCTTTGGTGAGAGAATGGGCTGTGATTGGTGGGTGACTGACGAGCACCCATGAACCTATCGGTAGCTGAGCACATGACTCTGTGTTCTGCATGAACTAACACAATGCTTCATTAGTCACAATTCAAGTTCAGGATTTCTACGATGACATTCTCACTTTAAACTTAATTTAAAGTATCTTGAATTGAGGCAAATTAAAGCTGATTTTGAATTATGATCAGTCAGAATCAAATTGTCATATATCACAAATCATAAACTGGATTTATTTTCATAATTAATTATGGATAAAATTACAAAGTATGTTGCAGAAATCTGAAATGGATATCTATATAATTGAGCATTGTACAAGTTACATTGTACAAGTACATGTTCTACTGAATAAGGGATCAGCCACTTGCTATCTGTAAACCCCCAACCCCCAAGTGAATCTCCTTATATTATGCTAGGTGTTGTTTGGGCAAAGAAAAAATTAAAAGAAAAAAAGTCTAATTTTTGCATTTTAGCAGGTGCTCTTAATAAAAAGGTTCCCTTTTTAGCACCATGCATCTTATCCACTGAAATATCCACACTTACATCACTGATATAAACATATACCTATTGAGATTTAAATAAAGTAAATGGAGAATTACAGGATTACCTCCACATTTGCTATGGTTTGAGATACTGCTGCTAGTGCGACATCTAGTGGCAGTGAATATCGCTAATGAATATCATATGTACATAAACACTCTCAGAGGTGGGAAGTAGAACCTGTGGTGAACTTCAGCTGACATAAAAACTCAAAAGCTTTAGTTTGTCCAGTTTGGACGCGCTCCTGATGTAAATATAAAGTATTTAAATCTAGCAGGGCCCATTCTGTTCAATCTGTACAATTTTGACGATTGCCCACTGGTGGATTATTTTATATTCAATTCTTGCCAATAGATCACTTTCTCCTAAGTCTTATACACTGGACCTTTTAAGAAAATACTTTATTCAATACATTGTACTCATTTTCTTGTGGACAGTTTTTCATGCTCAAAAATCTTTGCTTTAACCCTCCGTTTAAGTGAATTGTTTTTTACTTTATTTGAAGTAAGAGTAGTTCAGTTAAAGAAGTCAAAGTACATTTCAGAACCTGTACTTTTATACTTTTACTTGGTTAAAGAAGCCGAAACAGTGGTTAAACTTCAGCTCAAGTTATTTTTAATACAAGTATCTGTACCTCTACTTGAGTAAAGAATGTGTGTGCTTTTATCACCTGTGCACACACATACACACACACAGTGGATTTTTTTTAACAACAGGGAGACCACAACTTCCCAATAACACAACGATACCCACAAGCAACAGTTAAATTCGAAAAAACAAGCTGCAAAGCAACCAAACTCACGCCATGCGGTAGCAAACTGCCAATAACAACTGCCTGGACACTCCAAACAATTTGTAGAGCAACACATAATGTCCTGAGCACGTAATTACATAGGCATCAGGACAAACACCAAATGTTAGCTCTCAACTTGAACCCGGTTATGATGCTGTGGCAAGACTTTAGAGTACAGCATGAATGTACAGTTCATGCTCAAAAACCTATGTGCTGGATTTTAAAAAGTCCTGCAATGGCAATGGTTCAAACATTCCTCCACAGGGATGTAAAAGACTTAAAGTTATTGCAAATAGAACAGTATTTAGGTTTTGGGGTGGATTACCTTTCAATGGGGGATTTAGATTAACTCTTTCCTTTCAATAAATCCAATGATGTACTCACATTGTCTTTACCTTATATTAAAATGTGTTTGATGGTCTGCAACATTGCTCAAAAAACATTCCTCTGTTACGTCATGCTGTCAAAAAATAACTCGATGATGTGAAGAGCTACTTGTTTCTCTTATCTGTGAAGATAGTTCTTGATAAATCTTTATAAGGCTATATGTTTGGAGTCATTGCTATGTGCATGATTGTATTATGCATGTTATTAATTATAATATTTTTGCACGGCACTAAATACAAACGATTTCTGCATCATCATGCCACTCTCAATTAACATACAGAAACAGAAGCAAATGAGACAAAACTGTGGTTGTTCTCTAAAATGTGATACAGTTACATTTTGCTCTGTTGTTGCCTTTTAACTGAAGTGCCAGTATGTATGACATGTGTCAGATCAGCCTATGTTGTGGTGGCTGGTCATTATCCTGTCTGGTCCATCGGCCATCACGGACCAACATCCTGTCTGGTCCATCGGCCATCACGGACCAACATCCTGTCTGGTCAACAGACTGAGGCCCCTGCTGAAGAAATACAGAGTCACTGTGTACTTGTCTGGCCATGACCACAATCTGCAGGTATGTAAGTGAGTGCACGCTCAATCATAAAAAATATCATGTGTACATAGATTCATCAAGAAAGTGTATCTCAGTGTGTTGTTATTTGTCTGTCTGTCTCTTTGACAGTTATTTATTCTTTTTCATATCCCACTTATCACACTGTGTTTGAGAAGAGTATGTGCAAGATTGCCCCTCTCTGTACAGGAGGTGGCATTCACTAGTGGGTGCTACAAAGACTGTACTTGTTGATAGTTCAAAGCTAGTTTGCATCATTTTCTGGCACCAAGACTGGCATGTGCCCACATTACACAATCACAGGTTTTATACATTTCCAAAAATTAGAAACCATCCAGATAGTTATTGGGTTAAATGATACTTTGTTTCAACGGATATTACTGATCAATATAATTAGTCATAAAGATGAAATCTTATTTATTTTATATGAGCACAGTGTTGACATATTGTTCCAGGAAGATGAGCATTTGTTTTTCCTGCAGTAGTATAACTTACAGTCCAACAATTGGCTTCAACTCATGTCAATGAAATAAATGATTGCACAATGTGATGGCTACTGAGTAAAGACAGCATTAAGAATGGTACACTGTAAGCCTTATCTTCACTATGCAAGTCTGTATGGCACAAAATGACCGTAAAAAAACTAAAGTCACTGCACAACAGAAGCAGAAAGGGAGGGGGGATTGAAAAGATGGAAACAATAACATAGAATGATACACTGTGATGGAATATCTGGTAACTTAATCTACCACTTGTATGATATGGTTTTATATTTAATTTTATAATTACCTCAACATTATAAAGTGATCTGTGTGTCTGTAAAACACGTTGGAGCAAGAGGAATCTACTGTGCAACGTGAGTGTTGCAGTCTAAGCATACAGATGTGTTGATTGTCAATATGTGTGTGTCAGTGTAAGAGGGAATCAATGTGCTGCATAAAGCCCTACAATGAAATAAGATTGGAAACAAGTGGTGGATATGAAAACAGTTCAATCGGGAGAGACTTTAACTTGACAGTTGAATATTTTTTTTTATTTCTATGCAATTAAGTCTTTTGGCATTTTGACCCCTATGTGATGTCATCGGCATCAGAGGGGTTGATGGAGAAATAATTATGAATGACTCTGCTGGACTGGACCATGGCTTCGGATTAAACCGGAGGAGATTGGGTTGAAGGGGAGTTACAGCGGATCACTAATGACAGCTGACTGCCGGAGAGAGGAGAAAGGATTTCAAATTTAATCACAACCGCACGACTGGCTGGATGAGATTGTGGCAATATCTGAATGGCCATTCAAAATGCCCACAATCAGCTGATTAATAAGAAGAAATATATATAGAGAGATAGATTTGTGAGTAATTGAATATTTCAAATTTCAAATTTATATAGCACGGTATCACAACAAGCAGTTGTCTAAGGGTGCTGCACAAAAGTCCAAGTCCAAGAAGAAACACAAAATCCAACTTGTTCCACACCAAGCAAGCATGAGCAACAGCGGGGAGGAAAAACTCCCAGGTGTAAGAAACCTCCGGCAGAACTGGGCTCTGTGTGGACGGCCTCTGCCAGGAACGGTTTATGAGAAAGTCTTCCTGAATTCCAAACATGAAAGAGTACCTGTGGCAGCCTTCACTTGTCATAAAAACTCAAGAGGCGTTTAGTTTGTCCAGTTTTTACTACTGTAAAAACATGGTGGCCTCTGTAGAGAGGACCTGCTCCCCATGTAAATATAAAGTATTTAAATATAAATGGCTCATTCTAAGAAAACAACAATCGTACAATTTAGTTAAAACACACTAGTGAAAACATCACTAGGATTACTTTGTATTCAGTTTCTGCTCCCTTTCACCTAAATCTTACACACTGAACCTTTAATGAATTTTGTCGCTGTATCTTGGTCTAATTGAGCACAACATTGATGCCTTTAATGCTGTCTGTCTCTGTATTTTTAACAGTTCATCAGAGAGGATGATGGGAGCTCATATGTAGTCAGTGGGAGTGGGGTGGTCAGCGATCCTGACACCACTCACAAGGACAGTGTTCCTCAGTCCTGGCAGCTCTACTCCAGTCCTGTCAATCACACAATAGGAGGCGTGGCTTACTTCCAGGTCACTGAGCATAAGATGACAGTCACCTTCATGCAGACTAATGGGAAATGTGTTTACCGCACAGAGCTGCCAAAACGTATAGTCAGAAGTAATGGAATGCTCTAAAACTGAAGATATGATTACTGATATCTTTGGGCGATGGCATGTTACTATTAAGTGAAATGTGTATATTCATAGTATTTTGTACTGTATGTAATGTTTTACACATGTAACAAAATATAAACTGTTTTATGTCTTTTGTTGTGCATTGTATTTCATGATGGAGGCCTCAATGTGCAGGATGAATTATAGCTTTACTTGCATACAAGTAAGTAGTAGTGCAATAGTAGAGCCAAGTAGAGCATTGTTAGGTTTGCAACCAAAACATCTGCTCTGCCATTTTCACTCAAAATTGGACCAAACTAATATTTGATTGTCATATTACTGCTTTTATTTGTTCAAGTTTTTATTTACTTTGCTTGCTTTTCAGTCAAAGCACTTCCGTTTTTTTAAAGTGCTATATGAATAAAGTGTATTACTAGTAGTAGTAGTAGTATCAATATTATTATTATTATTATAGTATTCAAGTGAGTTTACTATGAGTGAGTGACGACAACAAGTTTCTGGAATCAGTGTGGGCGCCCATCTGCCTTGACTAGAGGAGAATAATGGAGGAGAGGAGAGATGAATGGATAAGAGGGGAGAGAAGAGAGAGAGAGAGACAGAGAGAGACTGTTGTCATAAAAATATAAATATAATGAATAGTGATACATTGAGATGCAATTATATTATTAATAATAACAGTTTATCATCATCATCATAATCATAATATGGTGGTAGTATTAGTAGTGAAATTTGGAGAGAGAGGGAGAGAGAGAGAGAGATGGAAGCACAAACAATGGACTTTAGTTACATGAAGTAATATGAGAAAAATATGGGGCCACAAGCACAGTTCAGTGCATGTTGGGAGTTGTAGAAGAAAATTGTTGTTGTTTTCTCTATTTCTTTTGATATTTTTTTGCACCTTTCAAGTTCCTGCTTTTCTTCATGACATCGATCTTTGTGTTTACTGTATCTACTTTCCCAGGAGGATGGCTTTTGAGACAGCTTTCCTGCTGCTTCCCCAAACCTTTTATAGTTTGTTTTGGGGACATTGAGCAAGCCCGCTGTAGACAACCTGAGGGAATGATTCGTAACATATTCCGATAAACAGTCAGAGATGTATGACGGTGCTGTACCATTAAGAGAATTAAAAACAAGTAAAATAATTTTAAAATCAATCCTCAGTGATGCTCGAAGCCAGTGTAAAGACACTAAAATAAGAGTAATATGGAATCTTTTCCTATTTCTCATTAAAACCATGGCTGCTGAATTTTGCAAAAGCTGTAGGCTAACGATGGATTTTTTCGGTAATCCTGAATATAGTGCATTACAGTAGTCCAGGCGAGAAAGTATAAAAGCATGAATGAACTTTTTGGCAGTTTCCAAAGTGAGGTACAGTCTTACTCTTGCAATGTTTCTTAAATGATAAAAGGCAATCTTTGTGACATTGTTTATGTGCGGATTAAAATCTAGTCCTGAGCAACACCCAGGTTCTTTATTTTTGATTTGTTTTGCTGCTCCAACTTTGCTGATAATCTTTTGTCCTTGAACATCAGTACCAATTACAAGATTTTCAGTTTTATTTTCACAGGCAATTTATAACTTGGTTTGGCGCATCAGAGTCATCTGGCACTAAATAAGGGAAGACACATGATGGATCAGGTTTTTCTAACAAAAAGTAATTTATAAAGAACTAAAACAAAAAAGAAATTCAACTGATAAGGCTGACAGGAACTAAATTCCAGACCAAAACATGATCAAATTAATGCTACAGAAATCAAAACTCATCTGAATGGCAGGATGAGCATGGCTATTATTATATGAGGCAGTGGCCAGCTACCTCTACTTCACTGATGGTCCCCAGCTCCAGTTAATGTAAAACTTAGAGAGTTTTAGATAAAGGACCCGTGCGTAGCAACATAACAAAAACCAGTGCCATGTTTAGATGACTAAATTACGAGTTTTGATTTGCATATGATGCTTGCATCTTTTGAAGAGAGCCATGTGGTATATCTAGACATACTCCCAGACCAGCCAACCATTTTATTTAACCCGAGAAGGGACATTGCGATTGTCTGCTTTTTTTTCAGCTACACCCACACACACACACACACAGCAATACACCCAGTGTCCTGTCAGATCCGGCTTTAACTGATTCTTTGCTTTGCCACGAATAAAACAGGGTATATAGGGATACATCCTGTTTCCATCCTTTCGCACAACTTTCATTTCAATTCCATTTAGATGCTCCAGTCTATTCATGTAGAAAATAACACTGTTGACATCAAGAAGCTATAGAGATTTTAACTGCATGCTTGGTTTTGAGCAAAAATACTTCACAATGTCTTATTTGGTGTGTAAGTTCACACAGAATACCAATGAAAAGTAAATGCCACCAAAACTTCAGTGTCAGGACTAGACTACTGCTGTGTGTGTTGCTCTCCACTGACGCATCTGGCATACAGGCAAGTCCAGATCAGTCAGTTCTATTAAATTGGTCTTAGAGATGTGGGCTTTCTGCAGAAAACACAGAATGGAAAACATGCAGTATGTAATGAGTAAAAATGTATGCCTGTTTGAGACCGATATCGTGATGTCTCCTTTTACTCACCTTTCCAGTGCTTTTGTTTTTCCGATAGGTGACTTTATAGTGCAGCTGGTCAGCAAAGATGTCCCTGATGTTTAGCTGGTGGCCATCTTTAAACAGGGCGGTGAGTGGGTCAGTCACATACAGGGTGGTTTTCTTTTGGCTTTCAATCACCTCCAGCTTGAAGTCAGGTTTGCCTATCTCAGCTATGGAGAAGGGAGGGAGACTGTCACCTGTGCATGTACACCACTGTATCTCTCATGGAAGTTACCATTTTAATTATATTAGAGGCCAAAAAATTGTGAGCATTGACAACGCTGAAGCCATTTTTAGATATGACAGGTAAAGTGAGCAATATTGGCTACAGAGTTTACCCATAGTCTGACTTTCAAACATGCACAACACAACAGGAGGTTCTCTGCACAGACATGTTCACAACAGCAACACACACACAAACACTCTCTCTCACAGTGCTTTCACATTGAATGGAAGCGCATTGCATTCACTTGAAAAAAAAAACAAACTCTGTTTACAATGCATGTCTAAATCAATATTTTTTTCAGTTTTTCTCACTTTTTTTCCCCTATTTTTTGGAGTAATTTTTCTTCTGTTTTTCGGACTATTTTTTTTTTTCTGCGTTTAGAGAGCATTTGAAACAATAGACGCTTTCATTCCTTTATTGAGAGCTAGATGTAATGGAAACAAACATGACCTGCTTGTTTAGTTTAATCAAGTTTTACTTTGATCTGGGTTTAAGACACTGGGAGATAGTCCTGTCTTTAAGTCATATAGATGGTATTATCATTAGTTTGTCGAATCTACGCAGGCACCTGAGGACTTTGCGGTTGCTCAGAAGGAAAGCCCATTCAGATCTGCTGAGATGGGGCATGTATGTGCGGGCAGGAGTCACCATAGGTCCATGGGAGTCACTTGCAGGTTGGAGGTTCCGAGGGAGTTCGAAGTATCTCGATAATTCAGAAATTCAGAAAAAAAACTACTCCGAAAAACAGATAAGAATTACTGCGAAAAACAGAAAAAAAAAATTGTCAGAAAAACAGAAAAAAATATTCAAAAAATAAATTACTCAGAAAAAACTGTTTTTTTTTTTTTTTCAAGTGAATGCAATACACTTCCGTAGAATTCTCCTGAAATTCTACGGACATTATACTAGGAGGCCAGGAGGAGAAAGTCTGCAAAAACTGGGGAGCGTCTCACTTGGACATTTGCATTCACACATGCACCTCCTCTGGCAAATATACTGAGGAACTGCTGAGTTCGGTGCATGTCAGAAAGCAGCTTGAGAAAGACAGAGCTGAGCTGCAACAAGAGGTCATTGGGAAGGACCGGAGCACTGACAGGCTCTGGGACAATTTAACAGCTGTTATTTCCAACACGTTTTGTCAATTAGAAAAAAGTCTTCACGAGTGTAGCAGAAGAACGTACTGTCTTTGTAGGGGCAGAACCGTGGTGTGCTGGTGTGAGGGGACTCAATGAGGTCAGTGGTGGCCCCCTCGGGGTTTCGGACAGGACGTCAGCTGTGTAGTAGGCGTTCAGGTCAGTCAGAGAGCTGGACAGATCACACACTGTTTCTGTGGTCTGGATACAGTGAGGAGTCCTCTGATTGTTCCCTGAAACCCTGTAAAATTTGACAAGTTTCATATGGACATGAATGATGGATGAAAATAGTCTTATTTAGTCTATAATAGACACCAGATGAGCAATAAATTAGGTCTTAAGTCTGTCTAGTCTGGGTATCATTTATAACGCATACAGTCAGAAATAAATAATTTATTATCTGTGCAAAATAACATTGATGTGAATATACTGTGGAACAATGAGCTGAAAGAGCTGTTTGCAGCTGTTGGCATTTGTTAATTTTATTTGATTGTTGACATTGCTCTTGCCTCTTTCATTTTTCTCTTATTGAATCACAAAGGTCAATTGTCTTTTAGTTATCTTACTATTTAAAGAGCTCTGGCCTAAAATATACATTCCAGTAAAAGCTTTTACTGAATCAATAATGGAAAGACTCATTCCTGCAAGGTCACATAGCGGGAAAGTGTGAGGGCATTTGCTTTCCGTGGACACACTGACAAGATGAATGTTTCTGGGAATTAAATGCCATTTGTTAAAAGAGTTAAAGGGTGAGGGTTCGGATGCAGGTACTTACGTAGAGTACTCCACAGTGTAGCTGTAAGTGGCTGATGGTTTTGGTTCCCAGGACAAAATGGTTTTAAAGTTGGTTGATTTCCAATTTTGTGCTTGGGGATAGGAGCCTGGAAAATTAGACAATTTGTGTAAGATACTATACTAACATGATTTAAATGAAGGTTATAGTGACACACAAATGTTGACTCCTGTCATTATGAAAGAAAACAATACACCAAAGGTGTTTTATATACTTTATTAACTTATACAAGTAATTTCCATAGGTGAGCTGTACAGGGGACTGTCACACAGTGATAGGGCCTTAGTGCCATAAGTTTTAAACTATTAAAGGCCCAGTGTGTAAGATTTAAGTGAAAGGGAACTATTATTTAATGTAGAATAATTCTCATAATGTTTTCACTAGTTTATTTCATCTAAATTGTATGAATTGTAGTTTCCTTACCCCAGAAAAGGCCCTTTAAATTTAAATACTTCGAGGGGACCCTCTCTACAGAGGCCACTATGTTTTTTACATTAGTCCAGACTGAACAAACTAAACACCTTTTGAGTTTTCATGACAATTAAAGGCTGCTTCAGTTTCTTTTTCATGTTTGGAAGGAGAGCGTGAGGTGAGGGGTAATCAGTTGCAAAATGCAATTTCAACACTAGATATCACAAAATTCTACACACTGAACACTATTTAACACTAAACTACACTTTTAAGTAATAAACACTTAACACCTTAATTGAGGCCCGTCACAATATGTAGGACTACACACATTCATTAGAGAGAAAAAAGCTTTGCACAAATGAGGCACTGTGGACCAGAAATAATTAAAAAAGCCACAAGTTCAGATACAGCACTTTGTCAGTGAGATAAGATAATGTTGTGAATAGAGCACATTGCGATTGTCAGTGTAAAATATCCTTGGTCCTATATTTTATTGGACTGACTGTTCTGTCACAACCACAAATGTGTGGTTTTTATGATTACAAAGCAGCAGTAGAAAGTGTGGCGCCCAAAGAACATAAGAGAAGGGCTGTTTTTATATCAGCAGTCTGTTACCTTACCTTACCTGAGTCAGATCAGTCATTCAGTCATTTCTTATTAACAACAGCTATATACAGTGTGGTAAGTCATTGCTGTTTCTTCGCAGTATGAGCAAATACTGAGAAGAAACAGCAGTCCCCCCCCCCCCCCCCCCCTCATGTTACATAATGTTTTAGGTACTAACAAATGCCTCAACATTAAATTGTTACAGGTAATCTTAAATTCTTAAATGTGATTTACAGCCTATTAAGCACGAGTGTCCACTGGTGTTCAAACATTTTTTTTCAAATATTAATCCTGCAAAGTGTGTAGTGACTTGTACTGAAAACTCTATAAGACATGTAAAGAGTATTTCTATGTGTGCCGGAAATCTAAACATAAACACTAAACGAATGACTGTATGCTGCTCCTCCAGTGACCTGTTCATGTAGATCTGTTCATGTGAATCCAACTTTACATTTGCTATACATTTACATTTTCACACTCACAATACTACAAAACAAACTGCTCCACACAGAGAATCATAGTATTTGATATTGTATGTACATATCATATGTCGCGCTACTACAATTTGACTTTAAGGTCATTTGAGAGAACGCGTGGAATGAAGGGCGAGCAGCGTGGACTCACCTGAGGCGGAGCGTGTGGAGAGAAAGAAGAGTGTAGAGACGAGAGCTGCTGTGACTGACATCATCTCCTCTGATGTATTCCTAAAGGTTCTGTTCTGTGTCTGTGCTGCTACTGAGCGAGTACCCTGTGCAGTCTGTCGATCGTCTGACTCTCTTGCTGGAAACCAGTGGTTTTAGCAACAAGCGGGGCATAGCCAAATATGGAGCGTCCGGCCGTGGCGTCACCAGACTGACACAGCCACAGTATTGCAAATTACTATACAGCATGCTGTCCTGCTGAGGTCATCCGCCACGCAATCAACCTTACTGATGTATTATTAGTTATTATTGTTATTCATATTATTGTTATTATTATTATTATTGTTGTTGTTATTGTTATTATTATTTCGACGTTTTGGTCAGTGTGGTGGCAATTTCTGTGAAACAAGCACAAAGTCAAACACTTCTTTCTGAAAGTTTAATTCAGCATCTGCAGATGGACTCATCAGTACACATCACCTGAATGACATGCACAAATGAGCAAAGAACATAGGAGAATCTGTGTTCTTATAACTCTCTGCCCCCTCCCACTAAGCATTCAAAGGTATTTATTACCCTCCTGTAGTTTCACTCAGTGGAGGAGACGTCCTGTCCATTTGTTTACATGTTCTGTGGATGACCCCCCTGTGAGACCCCAGGTGTGAGATCCCAATCAGAGATACCATGAGACACCATAAAGTTTTGGTTTCTCGGGGCCATACAACTCAAGTCTCTTAAGCCACCATCGTAAACCTTAAGGTTGCCCTTTCAGATAAACAATTTGGTGAACCATTTGGTCAGTCATCCACATACATGTCTGCTCATGCAATTACACATTCACAAATGTAAAATTTCCATTACAGTCAGTCAGCATATAATTATTGGACACCAACCAATCACAGCTATGAAATCAGCTCTATTCATTCATTCATTCTCTCACTTCACCTGGCAGATTCTTTGAAATCAAGTGAAAGAAAGAAACATGGAACATCTGTAACAAATTCCAAGTAAGTCACTGAGGCTGATTTCAGAAAAACCATTGTTGCAACAAAGTCCTCAAATTACAATGCATGCTCCAAATTAAGGGCTTCTATTACCTCAATACAAAAGGCCTGATATAACAAGTTTTCTTGTTCTGTGAAGGTGAGAGACAGTTTATAGGCCAACGTTAAACAATAGTCCACCTGAGTCGCAGTGGTTTCTGTGAATATTTCTGCTACCAACACCTGAACTCTTCTTCAGTATTCAACAGTTCAACATTCATTCCACGCTGCTCTACAACCCTCACAGACAAAAGAGATCAAATAATCAGGCACATGCAAAAACTTACATATTGCAACCTTGTAATGGTTGACTTGTTATTTTTAGTGACACTGTTGCGGTGTAATGTTCAATAACATGATTCAATCTTGTGATTGAATTAAGTTTCCAAGTGTTAATAATTCAATCATATGTATTTTCCAAGTTGACGAAACTATTACACTTGAGTTCGACCAGGAACATATCAGATGCTATTATATTCCACTGTTTAAAAAAACAAATCCAGGTTTTTTTTTAAAAAAGGTGGTTTGTGATAAACAACACAATAGTTTCCCCCCAGTATTTATTGTATGCAAAATAATTCATTAGACTTATTTATCTCAAAATGAGTTTTTCATTTGGCTCAATATTCATATATTTGCTTATTATTTTAATTACCACAAGAAGTTTTAAAAAGATGTAACAGGTGGTGAATATGTTTCATGACAGATTTATAAAAATTTTAATTTGGTTGGTCAATGTTCAACAGACACAAAGATGTTGGTAATGTGACTCAAACCGAGAGGTATAGTAGGTTCAGTGTCGTCATAGTGGGAATGGAATGGATGACATGCTTCCCGATGGTATGTTGACCATACAACCCTTACTACAGCGTGAGAGAACCTAAATATTCTAGAAGCTTACAAGCTCTGACCAGGTCGATGGCATCATCATGTCTCTGCAGAGGACATTAGTCAGGACTTCCACTAAGAGCTCAAGTGGGTGATCTGGAGGTCTATTCATAGACTGAGTGGTTTAGAGTTATGCTTCCAGACATACAGAGACACTGAGAGTGAGTTTGGACTGTGGTATGTTAATAGAGAGGTTTATACTGTGTTAACCACAGTTAATATTCCACGTTACTGAAAGGGAAGCCCTCTGTTGTTTGTCTTTGCTCTCATATGTACAGGGTGGCCAGCCTTTTCAAATCAGTCTTACTACTACATTACTTCACCACACACGGTAACCTGTTCAACAATGTAACTGTAATAAAATCTCTGCAAATTCAGTTTCACATGCAGATTAAATCAAGTGAAACTAGCAGCAGGAAGGTTGGAATGCATGTACAACACTATAGCTTTGTGAGATGATTAGGAAGGACTGTCAATGATTTGTAGCAAATTTCAAAGCAGAGACAGTGGTTGTTTAATGTAGACGGCAGTTTTTCTTCCCATGGAGTTGGCACATGTGGCACTTTGCCAGAGCTCCTCCCCCTGCCCCATTATCCTTCTAGTCCGACAAGCCCCCCCACCCCTGGCAGTGAGGGGCCTGGCTGTATTACACTTCACCGTGGCTTGAATACCAAGGAACACTCCGAAGGGAAGGACTGAATCCAAATGACTAAATGAGTCCACCAACTGTTTACACAGGATAAAGCTTCAGGAACACATGCACACATACCTGCACACGCACACATGTCAAGAAAAGCAACAACAGCAGAGTTTAGTGATCTGTGTTGATGGGTGAGATTAAATTTAAATACCAGAGAAAAGCTTAATGCTCCCAGACCCTGGTGAATTATGTAATTCTATTTCAATTTCTCCCCCCAAAAAATCTTACCTTTATAGTACTGACTTCAGTGCAGCAATCAAGCATTCACTTGGCTCTGTGGTCCATTGCTTCTTTAGTCTTAGTCTCAGTGAACTTTATTGTCAACCAAACAATGCAACAGGTCACAGAGGATTCAAATTGCGTTTCCCCATACTCCAAATGTGCAAGTAATATATAACACACAACTTATAACAAACAACAAATAGTGCAAACAAACAACAACAATGGAAACAACATATACAGACAGACAATGGACCTATAAGTTGTATAAGAAAAAATAAATGAATAAATAAAATAAAATAAAATGAAAATAAAATGAAATTCACAGTGTGACAGAGTGTATTCATGACAATAAAAGTAATTCTTCTTTTTCTTCTTCTATTCAAATTTTGAGGTATGTTATCAAGGGGCTATAATGAAGATGCAACACGGAAAAGTGCAAAGTGTAAAAAGTGGTAAGGGGGAGGTGCAGCCATACAGTATATCTGGGTGTCAAACACTGTTGGATCCACCTGAGATTTATTTTCCTTTTATTTTCAGTGTATAATCTTCAGCAGTCCTTTTCAACTGCAGCCCATTGGGCCAAAGTGTGTTTGGGTTCTGAGGGTTCTGCTTCCCCCCCCAACACAATAGAGGTATTTATCTCAATATACAGTACAGACAAATCCAACAACAACTCTTTCTGGGACACTTTACATCCCTTAAGTCCCTGTTACTATAATCAACCAATTGCAGACTACTTTTATTTTCTGAATCTGAATAATGCTTTAGAAAGTTTCTCCAAATGGTCTTTAGAGTGAATATCCTTTCACAGCCAATGTCTCATCCATCTATCAGTTTATCAAATGAGTAAAACCAGAGGTGGGAAGTAACAAAGTACAAATATTTCATTACTGTACTTAAGTAGATTTTTCAGGTATCTACTCCTTAAATTCTCAAAACTGGCTCGTTACTTGTTTCAACCTCCACGGATGACAACACGACATAAGAAAACACATCAACACAGAGAGGACCTCACTAAACCATCCAATCTATGGTAGTGACAGGTGGTGTGTACAAAGGGCAGGGACTTAATCAACCCGAACACATTCCACATCCATTTATTCCCTGTAGTCTTTATTATTCTGTCTGAAATTTGGCAGCAAAACTAGATGTGTGTCCAGTGATTTTTTTTCTCAGTACCAGTTCTGTGTAGGTTGATACCAAAAGAGGAAAACTATCCTATATCCTAGAAAAAGCATTGTGTATCATTGAAGTTAAAAATTCATTTTTACTTTTTACTCATATACTTGAGAACATTTCAGAGCCTGTACTTGAGTTAAGGAGTTGTATCAGTACTTTTACTTTTACCAGAGTCTTTTTTTACTCAAGTATCTGTATTTCTACTTTAGTAAAGAATGTGAGTACCTTTGCCACCTCTGAGTAACACAGTGTAATGCTTAAATATGCAGTGACAACCTGAGCTACTGTCCCGAGATGAGAAGTTCAGTGAAAGGTTTCATAATGAACTACACTGGCCATGCTCTTTCTGCAGATTTATTGCAGAGTTTAAACAGCAACATGGATTTGTTATTATGTTCAGTTAATAATGAAATTGCCTTTACACCACAGTGATGGACATGAATTGGAAAGAGAGAGAGAGCTGAGGGAGAGTTCAAGACAATAAGAAAACAATTACTCTTTCTTAAGTAATTATTCACTGACAAAAATGATCACCTCCGATAAAATGTGAAGATCGATACCTAACACCATAATTCTCACAAAGTCATCAGGATTAATTGTTCTCTTTAAATTTACCAGCTGGGGGCAGATGTTTATTTAACACTGTGCCATCCTCTCTTTTTATGTTGTTGAAAGATAAAAGGATATTCAAATTTCTTCTGTTATTCTATTGAGGAAATGTCAAAGACAAAGGCCTGTGAGGCTGGGCGTCATCCAGCACTTCCTGTTTTGCAAACTTGTTACTTATGGCATATTTACCAGGAGCATAAGCCTGCATCCTCTAAGAGAGGATGTGGTCATCTTAGTATTTCATGTAAATGAATTGGCAAGTCACGGGTCCTTAAATATCTATTGACAACATTAAACAACTTTACAATAAACCTTTGAATAATATTGACAAGCTGCGGGAATGGGGATTGTCTGTCTAATGGAAGGAGACAGTGTGTAAACTGAGGTCTGCTGGGAGTCAGTCAGTAAGCCACCATCGTAAACCTTAAAGTTGCCCTTTTCGATTAACAATTTGGTCAACCATTTGGTCAGTCCTCCACATATATCTTTGCTCATGCAATTATACATACACAAATGTAACATTTCCATTACAGTGCTAAAAGTGTTCGAGCTGAGCAGGGATCAGTGAGGATGAGGTCGTATTTAAAGAGACCACTTTGGTGAGAGAATGGGCTGTGATTGGTTCGTGACTGACGAGCACCCATAAACCTATCGGTAGCTGAGCATATGACTCTGTGTTCTGCATGAACTAACACAATGCTTCATTAGTCACAATTCAAGTTCAGGATTTCTACGATGACATTCTCACTTTAAACTTAATGTCCCTTGATGATAGTATTCTAAGAGTTTGAGGACTGATGCCTAAAATTTATGTCCTTGGTTTTTGTCACATTTAGTAGTAAAAATGCACAGTCACACCAATACAGATTCACAATCCACAATGGGACCATGGTTGTTCTCATCTGCATGGAGGAGACTGACTGTCACAGAGTCATCAGCAAATTTGAAAAGTAATCTGTTGTCATGCCAGCTGCGGCAGTCATCAGTATACACATTATAGAGGGGAGGTGAAAGGACACAGGAGGAGACCCTGTGGATGATGACAATATGTCTTACATGCATTACTTTCTGTGTCAGTTGTCAGTTGCAGCTCGAGGCATGTATCCAAAATTATCTTTTCCAGGCACTATACTGATACTGTAGTCACTACAAGTTACGCATGTTGCCTGGGGGGACATTTAAAACAAACCAGTCTACAACACAATAAAAATCACATGAAAATCAACCTCCCTCCTCATCTTTTCATATTTTTTTACTCCTCCATTTTTTAATGTGGATTTAGAATTTAATACTGAGCATAGCCGTGAAATTGCCCCCCCAAATAGAAATGGTACAAGTTGTCAAATAAATGTTATCTACATAAATCCCCACAGATTTCAAAAACATTCTCAGAACACAGTTAACATCACAGTATATTGTAAGGTATCACATTTTTTATTACTCACCTTATTGATGGAACCTCAACCATATTTACTGTCCCTGGCTCAGACTCTCTCTCAAGCATCTACAGTGGGTGTTTTCATTCCCAAAACACAGGCTCTCTTGTGGTTCCAAGAGTCTGTAAGAGTAGAACAGGAGGTAGAGCATTCAGCTACCAGGCAGACAGCTTCTGTGCATTTACGGTTAAACTTAAAACATTCCTTTTTGATAAAGCCTTGCTGGATCAGGTGAGTCCTGAACCATCCCTTAGCTGCTATAGGTCTAGACTGCAGGGGAAACTCCCATCATCCACAGAGCTCCTTGAGATAATGTATATTATGATTTGGCGCTATACAAATAAAATTGAATTGAATTGAATAGGTGTTGGGATGATAATAACAAAAATTAATTGAACAGTACTATTGCAATATATTCAGTAGACTTTTCAAAAATAATGTTTTTTTTTCTTTCATGAACATATTTTCCATTTCATATTATGCACTTACCAACCTTTAACTGTGGGCTGAGTTTCCTGAGCACATATACACATTCACCTAACACACTGGTAAATATTAACCATTACTATGAGGAACTAATACCTGAAAAAGGGAGTATTTGAATGAACAATACATGGACACAAACTTTTCTCAAATCATGTGCATTATGACTGAAGGGAGTAAGCAAGGTGTCTCTTAACGTTCCTCAAAAGCTACATGCTCCCTCTGCTGGATCCCTCTGGTAACTACACCTGCTCTTACTGCTGCTGGTGTTAGAATAACTTGTTGAAAATAAAACACAAGAATACACAAAAATACTGTTCTCTAACTGCTGCAACTGACAGTAAACATTATAACCATAACATGAATATGCTCAAGTATTAGAATATGAGAAATTTAATGTTACTCTGCTACTTCAGCTAACTTGCTGGTGAAGCACAATATTCCTTGTGTCACAAAAGCAACACGTGTCAGAACCTGTCTGACTGCCTAATTCAACCAGCTACAACTTTTTTTCTTTCGCGCCTGAGGACACCAGGCCGAAATAGGTGGATGGGCTTTCTGTAAAGAAGGCTCCTGTTGTGGTTTCAAACCTCTCCATGCTTTCTGGCATTTGCTGGAGGCCCGTCAAATTGCAATCTATAATGAAAGGGGAATCAGAAGTTAGTGTAAATCCCATTATCAATGCCTAGTATATGCTGGCCCCTCATTTCAGCCAAATAAGCCTCAAACTGTTTGAAAGTTACACCTTTGCGATCACGTAGGCCCCCCGATCAACATTCTTCCCTCTCATACCCATATGTACTCTGTACGGCTATGAAAATGGAGCCCTTAGAAATGGGCTTAATTGATACCAAAGGTCACAAAGGTCACCTGGGACCTTCTGCGGTTTTGGTGAAAATCAGTAATGCAGGCTCAAAGAGCCCATCATGACCAGTGGGTCAAATTTGGGGCTCCTAGGCCCTTGGGAAGGCCCCGAAAGGGATCGTAATTTTCCCAAAAATCTCCAGAACCAAGAGGCTGCGAACCCTGTTTAGGCCCCTGACCAGCTAGAGGGCTGAAATCCAAGTGACAACTCATGTAGCGTTGATAAGAAATTCCCTCAAGCAGTCCAAGTTACCAGATATAATGACATTTCCCTTCTGACAGTCCTAACATATCACATTGACAGTGGCGTTACGCTGACCTTTAACTTCGAAGGGAATAAAATCCTTCATCTTTGAATTGAAGTTAATATTTTTACCAAGTTTGACGACATTCCCATAGGCTGATCTTGATATATCATTTTAAGGAAACATATTAACATACTTTGTGAGAACACTGTGACATTTGGCTACCAAAATGAAATCCAAATTCATGTGAATGTTTGTGCCAAATATGAAAGAATTCCCTGAAGGCATTTTGGATATATATCGCATATACAAGGCAAGAAGTGTGCTTTGTGAGGTGCTAGTGACCTTGCCATTTGATCTTTGACAACTTGATTGAGTCCAAATGAATGTTTGTGCCACATGTAATGATATTTCCTTTGGACAATCTTGATAAATTGTATTCAAAACAATGCAAAGTTATGTGAGCTTGACCTTTTGACCTTTGACTAATATAACGTAGTTGTTCATGAGATATCGCATTCACATGAATGGGACAGACAGATGGATGGACAACTTGAAAACATAATGCCTCTGGCCATACTGAATGTGAAAATGGTAAAGAAATAAATATAGCAATACATGATAAATAATTTGTTCCATGTTCTTTTATTTTACATGGATGATTTCTTGACAAAACAAGCCAACTCTATAAATGTGAACTGAGTGTCAGAAATTAACATGACATTCATAGCATATGCAAACAATTTTCCCCCACAAATTTCTGTAACTTTCTGAGAATCTACTTCACAGTATATTGTAGAATATCATGTGTTTCAATACTCACCTTATTGATGGAACCTCAGTGATGTCTACTGTCCCTGGCTCAGACACTCTCTCACGCATCTACAGTACATGTCAAGACAGGTAATGGTAGCATTAAAATAACATTAGATATCTACAATTCAGTTGAACTATTATAGTTTCAGATATTAACCATTTAATTCCGAGTTCAGTCAGGAACCCTTTGTTATGATTTACCCATTTGTTGCAAATGGGGACACAGTTATGATTGGCGCTGAAGGCTCCATTCTTTGGATGTTCCCTGGTTAGCCGAGCAGCGTGCTAAGATAAAACAGGGAACATATGCAGAACCCCCCAGTGGGCGTAGCAGGCAAGGTACTTTGGTTAAGATGATTTACCACAACCGTGTTTGTACTCTGAGCTGTGGTGGCAATTTCTGTGAAACAAGCAAATGTCAAACACTTCTTTATCTAATTTTAATTCAGAATCTGCAGATGGACTCATTAGTACACGTCACCTGATTGACATGCACAAATGAGCAAAGAACATAGGAGAATCTGTGTTCTTATAACTCACAGCCCCCTCCCACTAAGCATGCAAAGGTATATATTACCCTTCTGTAGTTTCACTCAGTGGAGGAGACATCCTGTCCTTTTGTTTACATGTTCTGTGGATGACCCCCCCCCCCCGTGAGATCCCAGTTGTTTGATCCCAATCAGAGATACAACGAGATACCATAAAGTTGTGGTTTCTCGAGGCCATAAAACTCAAGTCTCTTAAGCCACCATCGTAAACCTTAAAGTTGCACTTTTAGATTAACAATTTGTTGGTCCTCGACATACAGTACATGTCTGCTCATGCAATTATACATACACAAATGTAACATTTCCATTACAGTGCTAAAAGTGTTATAGCTGAGCAGGGATCAGTGAGGATGAGGTCGTATTTAAAGGGACCGCTTTGGTGAGAGAATGGGCTGTGATTGGTGAGTGACTGACGAGCAC